>NC_056727.1:357288455-357578455 GCF_019279795.1 Protopterus annectens | reverse complement strand
ATTTTTTATGGTCCTAAATGAATGGTAAAGGTTAAATGGAACAGAAACTGTCTGGAATTCCCAAAGATTCAGTTATATTTCTACGGAAGATGGCATATATCTGTTAGCTAGAGACCAGTTACCATATGTAATGCAGATTATAAAATTCTAGCCAGAATCTAACACCTACAGTTGTATAAGTGTTTTGTTAAGAAGGTTGTTGGAGGAACTGGTGGTGAAGAGTCAGATAAAGATTTTAGAAGTAATGTGCAATAGCCACAGGAAGGTACAGATTATACTAGATGTCCGAGTAAGAGGCATGTTGCAGCTTTAGGTACATGTAAAGCTTTTGACAGGCTAGTTCACAAGATCACAGATGTGACTTTAAGCTTAGGTGGGCTATACGTTTAGGATTTGGTACTGTAATGTGTATGCAACATTGACTATTAAGCCCATATCAAATGGAAAAATTGAGGTACAGAATAGAGATTATTCAGACCTTTAATATTTACAGTTTGCATTGAAGAGGCATTAAGTAGGGTGCATGGTGTCCACAGTGGAAGGGGTTTAGCACAACGATGGGATTAGTGTCCTGTCAGCATAAATGCATGGATGACTGATTAGCCATAAGAAGAGATGCCTATAGCATAAATAACTTCTTAAAGATTATCGTGGAGACTTAGGGAGCCACTACGCTGGAAATTAATAAAAATAAATGCAAAGATGTCGGAAAGGTGATAAATATTAAATGTATAAAGATTCAAAAGGACAGCCTTCAATTTTCTGGAAAAGGGTAAAATTGGACAATGTAGATAACCGAAGAAAGTGCTAGTGGTGAGTTATGAAAGTATTTTGTCTTGCTCTTTAGTAAGAAACTGGACATAATAAAATCAGTGTGTAGATAATATTTATGCGACAGTGGAGAGTTTTTAAGACTGTTAAATTCTATAAGGACATGAATAATTTACGAGACACAGAAGAGGGTTACATCTGATAACTCATGTTTCATATTTATACTTGACATCTCAGTTTTTGAAGCTCTGACCTACAAAGAGATGCAGAGTATAGGCTGGGGAGAATATAACTGGTGAAATTCTAATCAGTGTTTAGATAAGAGGAAGTATGGCATACTTTTATAACTAACTTCATTACATACCTTGAACTCCTTTCATTTCAGTAAAGAAAGGTTTGCTAGAACACCAAACTTCTTTACAGTGTTTCCGTTCTGCTGTATCAGTCCATTTACTTCTGCAAGATTTTACAGCTGAAATAACTGTACAGACGTAAAATTGTTCATGTAAATACGTTTCTGTATATACCTGTCTTGTAATTATGTTTGTTGTTTCATAAGGAATATAACTGTTGTTTTTCTGAGAACTGTGTGAAATTCATTTACTAATGTAAATGTACTGAGGTGGAGCTTTTTTGCCTGGCCTCTGCTGAAAATGGGCTCTGACCAATCGGACTTTCCTGGTCAACAAAGACAAACAAATAAGTAAATAAATATTCCCTAGTCATCCCACGTTCGACCATCACCACAGGTGCAGGAGGAACTGGGTGGGAGTGGATGATGCCAGCTCACCCATCTTGAAGAGAGGGAAGCTGCCTAGGCTCATAGCAGCATTAAGAGCCTAGTGAGCTCTGAGTTGGGTATCTGGGTGTGGGAAGAGTTTAAGGCACACAACTTCACAGCAATAGGACACTATACCAGCATCCTTAACTTTCTTACTGGCCCCAGACATGGGTATGGCTGAGCCTGGAGGAGACTAAGGTGGGTCTAGTGGACTCAGTTAACAAGGAGAGGACCTAATGGCAAGTGATAGTCAGCTATGGAGAGGAGTAGAAAAAATGGTGAGAGCTCTACTCTTTGAGCCAGTCAAATAATCGTATAGTGAAATAAAACAAAAAAACATATTGTGGGTGCACGTCCTTAGGATTATTTGCCCAACAGAACACTAACTCATATACCATAGTGGTGCTGTCATTATACACACATTTCATTCAAATGTAAACGAATTCTAATAATCTTTCCCACACAATAAGAAAATACTGAAATCATATTTTACAGCTGTTAAATGGAAAGTAACAGATTACTTATGAAAGAAAATGCAGTTAAGTAATTAACCATTTTGAAGGGGCAAGAAGGGCTGAGGGAATATAAATACTTTCTTATATTTGGCACATGACAACTAATAACAGAGGAGAAAATCAGTGTTAAAATTGCACTACTCTAATATTGTAAAATTTAACAAGTTAACAAAGATCAAATGAAGACTGATGTCAATGAGTGTAATATGGGTACAAGAGTCCCCTTACCAAAGATATATATATATTAACGTGTGCTATCAGCCACTACTGCGCAAGCAAAGATGAGAGACCAATGGAGCCTTGCAGCAGTATCTTAGCAAAATCAATGACTCAAGAATTAAGAATTAACATACAGAGTTTTAAGTCCAAATAAAAGAATAAGCTCAAGAGATGCAACTGAATGAAATGTAAAGTTGTAAAGGAAAACAAATATTTTTGTTTACACTAAAAAATGGAAAAACTCTAAGCAGGTTATCAAGAGGTCTCCGAATGTGAAAAAGAAAAGAGGTATAAAAAAGCCATTAAAAGATAAAAAATTGGGCAAAATTCAGTTAATGACTAATCTCCATACAACCTAGATGCCAGCAAAGAAGAAATCTAAAGAAAGTAAAAGAAAATCAATGAGAAAAAAACAGAAGAAAAAGCTCTGGTAGGGACAGCTTTGCAGCCAATCAGTAAAAAGAAGTTCAGATTTCAGTTTTAGAACAGAAGATGGTATCCGGTATGTTAAGAGGAAAAAAATAAATCAAATGTATTCAGAGGTGTTTAAAATAAGTGAGACAATGGAGGAATATAGAGTAGCATAGCTAGAGTAAGGTGAGAGGGGCAACTGACCCTGGCACAAAGTGTTGTGGGAGAGAGACGAAATGATCCTAATAGCTCTTTAATGCAATACTGGCTTTTAAAATCTGGTACTGCATTTACAGTCAAACCTGGGCACTGTAACACTCTGTGTGTGGTCTAAACTATAGTAACGCTATAGTTTAAAATAATTTTTTTTCTTTGCAACTAAAACTTGAGCAGAGAAGCACTCCGTGTTGGCAGGGTATAAACTGTGGCAACTGTCATTGGCAAATGTCAGTAGAAGGAACATTTTTTTTTTTTTTTTTTTTGCTCTTCAGTGGAAAAGTTTTTGTTGTATACAATGTTGTTGTGTCTTTCGGCTTTTCCCGGTTAAGGGTTGCCACATCGGAATATGAACATAATAAATGTACTGAAGTAAACTGCATGCTACATTATAAAGCAGATCTGTATAGTTTGCAACAAGCTGTTTGATGCAGTTTAAAAAGAAGTTTTTTTTAAACTAAAACACAAGCGCTGTAGTGCTCCACGCATGCAGGGTATAAATGGTAGCAAACAGTTTGCTACAGTTTAAAAGAAGAACTTTTTTAATGAAATATGTTGAAGAAGGGTTGGGAGCAGGGCAGAGAAACTGGATCTGAATGTCTGCGGTAGTGGGGGTGGCCATTTTATGCATCTGGCCACTTGGATGGTGCTCCGGTAGAAGGAACATCCATTATTTTATTTTTTTTTTGCTCCTCGGCGAAAGAGCGGTGGGGGAGCTACTTGAAATAAGCCAATCTCCTGCCATGTCGTGGTTGACTTATTACAGTGAAGTGATTTTTTTTTTTTTTTTTGCTCTTTACCTGAAGAGCTGAGGACGTGGTCTACTTGTTGAAACAGCCACGCTTCTGAGAATATATAAAAGTCAAATGACAAAAATGACAAAAGACAGGAAATAATAGAATAAGCTTTAAGCGGCTATTCATTTGAATTCATAAAATTACAAAAATCAGTGGCTGAAATTAAGGAAAGTCTGGCTGAATATGAGGTTTCTTAAGAAGAACTGTATAAATTAGTTTTTATTAACCTTTTACTCAAAATTTTTAACTTGTTTAGTCTTCATTATATTCTCTAGCCATTTCGGGTATGTTACTGTAACAGTACTATATAAATGTTCCTGTATTTGAAATGTTTTACGTTTGTCTGGCATTATTGTATATGGTCATGATTTCTGTCTTGTAAATTGTCTTAATGTGGAGCTTTTCTCCCTGGGCCTCTGATGAAAATGGACATATATCCAGTCCGACTATCCCAGTCAACAAATGTAAAATAAAATAAAGAAATTGTAGTGTTACAAGACAGAACACAAAGAAAAAAAAACATGAGATTTTCTGCTAAACCAGAGAAACCCGAAGAAATAACCTGTTTTACCTTTACAAAAGTATAAGTAAGCAAGTGGATTGGTATTCCACAGCACAATTTATTACCTGAAAATCTGGCTATGAGAAAGCCAAGACTGACATTAGTAAAATTGCTGATTAACTAGCAGAATGAGCTGCTCTTGATAAAAATTGTGGAAGAAGGGAAAGTATTAAAAACTGAGGACTCTGTAGTGTTTATGGAAAATGATTTTTCAATGAACACTATGCAGAAGAAAAATATGCTTATCACTGCAATCATATGATGTCCAGAGGCAGGTGTGAGATTCAAGTTGATGTACGTCGCTGTCTTTCAAATATTTCTCCTACAGTATCAATTATATTTTTGGATGCAGAACTGGCTAAGATGGAAATAAAAAATGTTTATCCAGCAAAGAGTTAGCCATCAAGCTAAAGGGGACTCTGTTTCTCATTCTTCTGACAATAACAAAGCCCACATAGAGAGAATTTGTCAAGTAACACTTTATCATTGCAAAGGAAAATAACTGTCAGATGAAAGCCAAGGATCTGATTACAAAAATATCAGAAATACTTTGGACTTGAACCAGAGACTGGTGATATGTGGTCAAGATGATGAGGAAGAAGATCATCAATAATGTGAAATCAGGAAATAAATGGAAAAATTGCTAAGTGTAACTTCCATAAGCAACAGTTTAGACATGAGAACTGTGCTTCTGCAAGAAGTTGCTAAAAAGGCCATAGATGGGAGGACTGTAAAGCATAATTCCTATTTTGTCATTAATATTCAAAAGGACAATGAAATGAATGAAGATTTGACTGCAAAAATATTTTTGTTCTATGCAATATGAACTTAAGTTTCTTGAAGTAAATTGCATGCTACATTGTAAAGATGGTCTGTATACTATGCAAAGGCATTTTAAATATGAGGTGGGGAATCCTATCCATGACTGATTTTTATACAAGCGATATTACAGTAAAAACATGTTTTTTCTTAACTGTAATGTATCCGGGGTTTATACTGCAACATGATAAAGGCTGGATATAAGTAGTATAATGTTGTGATCCTGAGCTGCTGGGGGAGGAATGTAAATGTGTATTAATAATAATGTATATGTATTAAATTATAATAATTTCCACTGGTACTATACAGGTGGAAATATAGACTAACGTTCTTAGTTTATGCAGCAGACAAGGGTTTTTTTTCTTTTTATAAGCAAATAGGTTATAAAATGGAAAGCATGAAAACAGTAGTTTTTTTTAAAAATATGTATAGTTTTTGCACTTCTTGTTACAATGGTTAAAGATAAAGTACAGGATTACAAAGAGAAATTGGCCAAACTTAAAAAGGCCCACAAGGGGAGTTAGCATTGTACTTACCTATGAATCTATTAGTAAATCGATTTTTGGAGGCATTTGTTTTTACCAAATCCATGCATCTACATGCTTGTCTGTGTCTGTAGTGAATTTGTGACAACCATATATCTTTGCTGCAAAATGTCATATAAGTCATGTGGCCTCAATCCAATATATCATACAGAAATGTCTTGCCATCCTGCAGCTAGAACCCAATATTTTCCACCAGCAAAGGCCTGCAGTTGGAGATGGTTTGTCTACAGGTGCAGGCAAATAATTGATAATAAATGAGGGAACCATAAACATTGAGGCTTTTTGTTAAGAAACACTGTAACTGATATGTAAAAGGGAAGTGACAAACAGTGCAGTGTAAAGAAATGAAGTTTCACACTGATAGAAATGAATACTTTTGCAAATAGATGCATCATCTCCAGCAGCCTTTAGTACTTCAAAACAATGGAACAGAGCACAACTTAGTTTATTAATTTAAAAATAGCCACAGCACTTTTTCTTAAGGCTAATAATCAGTTAACTGACAGCATACAAGTTGTTTGTCACGTCTGGGAGGGAAACAGATATAGGGCAAGGATAGCTGGTATCTGTATTACAGGGAGCACAGGCTCTAATATGCACTTCCAACATGATTTAACCTAACTTTAGAATAGGTAAATCCTGTGGCTGTAGCTGTCTATTTTGGCCAACTGTCCCTATATTGAGGGATAACCTCCTTTTTTTCTGTAAAGTGTATACACATTTTCTGCGAGTTAAAATGGGTTGGGAGGTTAAAATGCACTTAGTTTCTAGTTTCCTGAGCATTTTTATTGAAGCACAAAGTCTGGAAAAATGTGACATAGGTTCAAAAAGAGAGGAAATTCATCAACTGCATATATCGGCCTGCCAAACATCCTTATGTGCATGTAATTTGCAAGTTGGAAGCAATTATTCTAAAGAACTTTCATGCAGAATATGTGAAAGTATTAACTTTGTATAAGAATGACTGCCTTGTCAGTTTTATCATGTAATATCTATGGCATTGCCGCTGCAGTAAAAAAAACAGTACTAAATTATATTAAGAAGTATACAGTGCAAATAGTAATGTTAAAGGAGATACTCTTAAATGGAATTGAGCATGTGAATTTGGAAATGAAGGGACTTCAGAATGGATATTCAGCACAATATCTGGAACAAAGGAAAGGGGGATAATAAATTTAATTGCAACAGGGGCTCCAATAATGACAGATAAAAAGAAAGACAATAACTGCAGATTTGTGGTAATAAATTGTTGCTGCAGGGAGGGAGGTTTATATCGGCAACTATTTATATTACATCTAAAACTATTGTGGAGCTTAAGAGAATTTTGTGAGAATTAACTAGCTTTCAGCAGAGAATATTATTTAATAGGTAAAGACTAGAACCTAATTTGTAATATTGAGGATGTATAAGGGACATCTAGAAGGAAAAATATAACAAAAGGTGGAACATTTGTGAAGAAATGTGTGAGAATAGTCTGAATAGAAGATGTGAATTTACCAGCAGGAACTTGAGACAGAATTTACATATTATTTCCCAAGTTTATAATAAGTGGGTTAAACTATATAGAAATGTTATTTATCAGGAACATGAATATTTAATTGATACCTAAAGAGCTCGGGTACTACAAATTTCTAAATGGGGTAGTGCCTGGGACCCCTTTATGTCAAGAACTTACAGAGCTGTTAAACAAACAATGACTGGAACTTCTAGCAATTATTGTTAAATAGAGCCAAAAGAATACTAATGTTTTAAAGTTAGAAGTAGAACATTTAAGCACGAAGATTAGAAATGACTTGTTATTTAGTGTTTACAATATGGAATATGAGCATGTTTTAATAAAGTGGATACTCACACCAACAAGATTAAGTTAAGGAAGAAAAAAAAACTGGCAAGGGTCATGTTGGATTATAAAACAGGGGAGATATTTCCCATACACAAGATACTGTAGTTAGGGATAGTTTTCCCCCAGGTCAAGATAGGAGAAACCCACACCTCCACCACCAACCAAATTACATCTCCAATAATGAAGAGGTGTTTACAAATGTGGAACATCTGGGGTATGAAAATGACAATGGTGAAAACCCTAATGGTATGAATTTGGATGACCCTTTAGAATTTCCACCTCTCTGCAGGTCGGACAGGTTAACCAGCAGAAATCACTCTCTCCCAGGGTCACATAGCAAGTTCCCCAATCCCACCAAGGGGGGGCATTTCGAGAGAGGACAGAGCAAGAGGGGGGGAGAGGAGGATAAAGAGGTCACTGGAGGCAGGTTTAAGTCAGGCTTACAGCCCTTTTACGATGGTGATTACACAAAAGAACAATTTTACTATTAAAAACTATAGTTCTTTTAAGGTGACTGATGAGATTTTTTTCTTTATTTAAAAGAAGCTTTACCTTTGTCCCCACCCAGAAATATAACCTAGCTGATAAATAGTTTGAACTCAATCAAGCTATTAGGAAAATTAATTTTGCTTTACAATACCAGCAGGGTGAACAGGAGAGAAGCAACTTAAGACTTGGTGGTTAATCTAATTATTTAAATTTAAAGAAAAAAGTACAGCTTTGCCTACTCCCCACCCTATTGTTCAGTTTTTTCAAACCTATGTGAGCAAGACATTACAAGTTTTACAGAGAGGGTAAAATGAAGAACAAGAAATTCAACCTTACTAAGGATAAACACAATCTGTTAGAAAATCCTAAGAGAGATCATGAAGTTAGATTTATGAAACCTGACAAGGGTAGGGGTAGTGATATTTGATAACCACAAATATAAAAGGAGATGTTAAAACTGTTGAATGATGAAATTGTTTATGAAAAGGCATCCATTATTGAAGTAAACACCTCATATAGAAATATAGACTACTTTCTTGAATATGAATTACTGCATCACAGGATGGATCTCAACACATATACGTGTTTAAGGAATTTGCATCCAAAAATACCTGCTTATTTTGGAATTCCAAAACTGCATAACAATCTAGCTGAACCGTCTTTTAGGCCAATTGTGGCAGCAGCAGGTGCAAACATTCATCCCTTTGTCTTATATGCAGATAAAGAATTAAAAACATTTCAAAATAGCTCAAGTCATATCATTAGAGAGACTTCAGATATTTTGGGGAAAATTAAACCTGAGTACTGGGATAAAGACCTCATATTTCTACCTATTGATGTGGTAGATCTTTTTTCCAGTATACCCCCAAAAGAGGGCCTAGATGTGTTTTATGAGGCACTTTTAAATTTGGATTTTTTGGACCTTGAAAAAAACAGGCTCATTATGGATTGTATGAAAATTGTCCTTGTTAATAATTATGTGTGGTTTGAAGGTAACATCTTTAGACAGAGAAAAAGGGTGGCTATGGGGGCAGCTTGTGCCCCCATTTTTACAAACTTCATTATGTTGACATGGGAAAAGGAGTCTGTGTTGCACTCCCCACTCCAGGAATATATAAAACTGTATCTGAGGTTCCTGGACAATATTTTTATTTTATGGAGTAGAGGTACTCCGCAAATTGAAGTTTTTATGGAATACATCAACAACTCTTCTCATTTCCTAAGATTTACCAAATAGGAAAATGCACCCTTAATTATTTGGATGTTACCTTTAATAAGACCAATGAGGCTTTTGCCTCTTAATATATACCGAAAACCCACCATTTCCAACAACTATCTTTATTTTGGCAGTGCTCACACTCTCTTCCAAAAGAAGAGTTTGGTGAAAGGTTAATTCTTTACATGAGCTAGAATGATATGCAATAAATATATATAAAGATATATTTGACGCAGAAAGGAAAAAAATTAGAAAATGTTTTTAGAAAGGGGCTACCCCTATTCACTGATAAAGACTATTGGTGATTATGTTTATAACAGCTGGGGAGATAAATATGAACTTTTATTGGGAAAAGATTTAACAGATGTGAGGCCCAATAATGCACATACATCCCCAAGAAATACTGGTAGAGATGGAGAGAATGTTGTAGGTGAACTTATGGATACGAGAGAACTTACAAGGGCCTTTGTTCTAGAATATAGTGCAGGATCCACTATTTATTAAAATATTGTGGTCTCTTGACATCTGATGAAAAAGTGAAAGAAGTTGTGAGGAATAGACCTATATTTACCTATTAAAGGGCCCCTAATTTAAAGAATATTTTGGAAAACAACACTGGTACTAAGGGATACAACAAGGGTACAAAAATGTGGTAGTTTTGTGCAATGTATACATATTATAAAACCATGTTTTTTACTTGGATGATGCAGCTAAGCCTACTATATACCCTAGACATGGAAACTGTACTAGTAAAGGAGTTGTCTGTTTAGCTACCTGTAGTACATACCCAACTTTTTATGTCGGGAAAGCCGAGAGGGGTCTTTAAAAAGCAAAATTTTGAACATGGGTATGAAATAGGAGTGAAAAACATCAACAATGCTTTATATAAACACTCCATTAATTGTTCTAACTACAAAGGGTTTTTATTCTGTATATTAGAGAATGTGACACCTAACCCAAGTGGGTGTATGGAAAGACCATCTAGAGGTAAGGGAGTTGCAGTGGCAACTAAAGTTGGATGCCACACACTACCCAGGAATTAATGACAACTTGTCCCTAGAGCCAGTGCTAAAAACAAGGCCTAATAAATATTAGCATTCTTTCTTGTTCTTTTTTGTATTTTTGGTATTTTTATGTTGTATTTTAAAATAAACATAAGATGGATTGGTTATCTAAACCAATCTGAATTTTATATATTTTATATTTAGTATTGTTGATTTTCAAATATATAATACCTTTGGAACATTTTGAGTGTTCTACCTTTAAGACCTGATTGCAGGTGTTTTATGTTAGGGAGAGAATCATTTAAAAGCAGCATTTGATGTGTGTATTCTAGATTCTGATGAAGTCTGTTGCACATAGATGAAAAGCTATACTGTGCATTACACAAGCTTAAATAAATGTATTGTATCTACCTTTGCCAGTAATGCCTATTTCTGGATTTGCTTTGCAGCTAGTGTTTTCGTTGGCATTTGTTTGGATTTCTAGCTGCTTTTCCCAAGTTGTTGTACTAGTTTATTTAACTGAAAGCTCTGAAACACATCCAATAACTATCAGACATCACTTAAGATTAAGATAAAGATGCAGGGTAATTTAATAAAAATGATCATTGGTACTTTCATTCTTATTAGTTAAAGACAGGAATTTAAGGAATGGGTATTGGAAATTATTTGAGAGTTATTTGGGAAGATATATATTTCTTCAGAAGGAATAGCAAGGGAGTTATATGCAATGAAAATGGAATTCAAATATATGGTAGAAATAAGACGGAAACAGACATGAGAAAGAAGTAAAAAGGATTATTTAGCGGGGTTGTCAAAGGTTAAACTATTGCAGAAGAAGGGGAATTTCACAGAACAAGATGAAGAGCAATCGCTGAGTGTTAAAAGAAAAAAAATAACAGAATATTTGGATAATACACGAGTTTAAAAATGTTGATGTTAATCACATATTTTTGATAAACTCTACATCGAAAAAATATTATCACAATTACTTGGGCAACAGAAAGAAGAAAGAATCATTGTCAAAGCTAGGGATCCTATGACAAGAAAAATAACCAGTGATCCTACAGAAGTATTAGAGATATTTTGAAAATTGTATGAAAATACATATAAAGCAGATGAATATGGAAACCAAGAAAAAGTACAAATGGAAACATTTATGAAAGACTTAACTATGCCAATATTAGGGGAATATGAGGCTCAAGAATTGATAGCTAAGACAGGAATGAAACAGATAAAAAGGGTGATACATAATCAATCAACTGGGATGTCTCCAAAGTACAGTTGTGTACGCTTACCATAAATGTAGATGTTCGAGTGTACTCACTGTTGCAGTCCTGACTTGTGGGATTTCCTGCCATGAAAGCATTTGGCTAGCCTGACTACCAGTGCAAAAATCTCCCTCCTCCTTAAGCTGGTGGATATCCTATCTGATGCCAGTACACTTGGGTATATAGGGAGCCAGCCAACACTATGATATCAGTTTTCTTGCCGTAAAGAAAAAAGGAGTCAGCGTAGTGTAAGATGGTGACACGGTTGTTTGCTGTATGTAACTTTTTTGTAAAGATATTAAATAGCAGTGGTTCCAATATAGAGCCTTGTGGGACTCCCACTTTGACTGGGAGGAAAGGGGAAAATTCTTTTTGCCATTTGACAACTTATCAGTTAGGTGGCTATTATACCAGGACAAAGATGACTGACATATACCAAGGACAGACAGCTGTATGATGAGTTTCTGATGTGAGACAGTGTTGTTTTGGATAAGTTAATGAAAAGGGAAAAGAAACTAACTTGCCTCTTCTATACTGATGGATGGTACTGGAGAAGCTGCAGAGAGTGGTAATGGTGCTGTGTTTGGGTCGGAAACTTTGTTGATTGTTGGATAACAGGCTTTTATTAGAGAAGTGATTTATGAACTGGGTCTGAATAAATGTTTCCATTGTTTTGGATAAGGAAAATATAATAGCTGTGGGTCTGTAGCTTGAGAGTTCTGTTGAGTTACCACCTAACTGTAAGGGAATGATGTACAGATTCATAGGTTCATGGATTAGTACTACGCCAACTGTTCTTATCAGCCATTTTAAGCCTAGCCTGTTACCCCCTGTGAGAATCAAGCCCTGTGCCTTGTCTGTAAGGTAAACACCTTAACCATTATACCAACCTCCCAACCCTCTTTTTCTACATGGCAGGAGTCTAGAGTGGTTAATTAATACTGAGACTAAATAACGGAAGAACTTCTGAAGCTAGTTTTAGGTATTTGATAAGTGAATTGTCTACTGCTAGACAGGATGGTTTAAGTTTACTAAGTAATGTTTTTTAGTGCAGATATTTGAACAGTTTTAAAGGAAAAGGTGTATGTGCTGCTACATGATGGAGCAGACGTACAGGGGAAGGAAATTTTGTTTCACTAAAGCTAGAATAGAGTTAGTGAAGTAGGTGATAAATTGCACTGCTATGTTATTGTTATTGCTTGCGGCTTTTGGGGTTGGAGTAGTGGATTGACGTACTTTGAAAAAGTTTTTTGATGGAGGACCAACATCTTATGGGGTCATTTTGATTTTCCTCCTGGATGCTAGAGTAGCAAGACTGTTTATCTCTTTCAATCAATCCTTCTGATAAGTTTCTAAGTTGTCTAAATTTTTGTTCAGATTCTTGGGCTCTGTTTAAGTACCATGGTTTTCATGCTTTATCTCTTTCTTTGAAGTAGCTGTGGCTATCCTTAGCTAACCAGGGTGGTGGTGTAGACTCTGCTCCTCTAGATCTAAGTGGAGCCATGTTATTTGGTAACAAACAACATGGCTCCATTTTGATCAACAACATAGCCATGCAATTTAACATTTCCTTCACTAACTTTATTTTAGTTTTAGTCAAACAAAATTCTCCCCTCTGTACCTTCATGTAGCAGCATATACATTTTGCAATTTAAATAACATGTCTAACCTATTCCAGTTGCAGAGTTTTATTAAGGAGAAAAAGGTTTCTTTATTAAAATTTGTAAAATTGTGTATATAGTTATATGTTATCATCCTTTTTTTAATTTCTCCAAGTCTTTTGTGTTTCTAATACCATGATGGGAATGGATCCCATTCCTAAGTCAAAGTATGATTAAAGTTCATGAAATTAGTATTGTTTCAATTTTTGATATTAGCCAGAAGTGCTCTTGCAGCACCCACAATGTGCCCAATAATGACTCTTTTTGCAATCTGTATGGAGTTACATGCATCAGTAACATATCCAAATACAACTATAGATTATTTTTTATAAAACCCGTTGCTCCTATTACTACTGGAACTGCCTGGGTATTTTTTTCCACATTGGTCTCATTTCTGTCTGTAAATACTGATACTTTAAAACTTTGCGTCTCTCTGTACGCAAGACACTGTAGTCAATGGGTGTAGCAGTTTCAGATCAATGCTGCTTCTGTTTTCATTTCATGGAGCATTGTATCTGATTTTCTTGCATCTATCTTTTGAACTGTTCATAATGGGTGATCCCATGTGATGTAGACCATCATTTTCTATGATGCTTTGTCACTCATGTTTCCAGTGTTTTTCACCTACTTCAATATTATAATGTTTGCACAATCCCGAGTGCAACAGTCTTGCCACATTATTATGCCTTTCAGTAGACAGTCCTTCTGCCATTAGTATGTCACAACCAGGAACAAGGTGTGCAACAGTTTCCAGTTCTGCTTTACAAAACCTACATTTGCCTGTTTCACTCACATGTTCAATGGACTTTGTAAACCAACATGTATGTAGTCCACTACCTTGGGCCGCTAATAGTAACCTTTCATCTTTTGGTTTTAATTTGTCTCTCCTTAACCATTTCAGCATTCGGTCCTAATCAACATGAGGTTGTTTCAGGAGATTTCTTTACTTGCAACTACAATTATGCATCTTCCACATTTTTTGTCTTCTCATCTGATCCTTCACCTTATATTCTTTCTTTTGTTTTAGCACATCCAGTTGCTGCCTGATTTTCATCTACTTCTGGTAGAATGGAAATGGTTTGATTTCCATTTCCGCTTGACGCCAATATGCTTCTGCTAGGGTAAACAGGGGAGTTATCTTAGATTTATTCTCATGTTCCAAAACTTTACTCTGTTTGGGTCTTGTAAGGTCAACAGATATGTATGTAGTCTCACAATTGCAGATCTATACATGTAATCAGTTTCAAGGAGGCCCATTCCTCCTTTGGAATGAGGAATATATAATATTGGTATGGACTGATTTTTATAAATCATTTGATGAGCATGAAGCATCCTTCTTGTTTTCCTGTCAAATCTATCCAACACCTTTTGGGGCCAGTCAATCACTCCAAAACTGTAAGTTAGGACAGGAAGAAGACATTGGTTTGTAGCTAGAACTTTGTTCCCAGATGTCAACGTTGTTTTCAGGACTAATTTAAGCCTTCCAAAATATTCCTTACTGAGTTTTATTTCCATTTGTTCATGTTTTACTGTTTATGCTTCATTGGTTCCCAAATATTTATACACTCCCTCTTACTCAAGTTCTTTTATATCACATTCTTGTCCCAAGCTGATGTTTTCTTGGTGCTGCAGCTTTCCTGCTTTAAAGGTCACTGTTGCACATTTATCAAGACCAAATGAAATTCTTATATCATCTGAAAAAGTTTTGACTACTTGCAGTTGTGCTTTTGGTTCCTCATCTGATGAGCTATACAGTTTTAAATCATCTACAAAAAAAAAAAGATAGGTCTTTGCACTTAGTTGCTTTCTAGGAACCAAATTATAGCCATGACCTAATCTGTTAAGGAGTGACAGCTTAATGGGTTAAAGGCAAGGCAAATGAGCACCTGTAACAGAGAGTCACCCTGGAATGTCCCCCTTTGAATTTTTATCCCTGAAATAATAATTTGTCCTTTATCATGGCTTAACTGCAAAGTAGTTTGCCACTGTTTCATGGTCGCTGTGATGTAGTTTATCAGTGTATGGTGTATCTTATACATTTTGAAGCGCTCTTTTATCCATGAATGTTGGATACTGTCAAATGTTTTTTTGTAGTCTATTTATGCCATACTTAGATTCTTCCCCTTTTTACAGTTCTCCACTATGACTTTATTTAACAAATGATCCATTGTTCCCTATGACTTTCTTTTACTTATCCTTTTGTTCTATTGCCATAACTGAGTTTTCTTCTAAATGACTATAAACTCTATCGGCATCAATTCCAGTGTACAAGTTTATATGTCGTCGGAAGGCAAGTTACTGGTCTATAGTTTTTAGGATATCTTGCAAGTTCGCTGTTAAGTAGGAGCATTGTTTTTCCTGTTGTTAGCTAGACTGGTGTCTGTTTGGGGTGCACATGTAAATAGTTCTTACTCATGGCTAAATCTTCATGCAAAGATGTTAATACATTTAGCCAGAAGTTAGGTACTGCATCTGGGCCTGGGGTTTTCCAGTTAGAGGCTTTTCTTAACTTTGTTTCAATATCTCTGGCCGTTACTTCATACTTCATCCCATTTTGCATCCTGTATATTTGATCTTCTTATTCTTTTACTTCTTCTATCCATTTAGCATCTTATGTTCCACAGGATCTTTATATTTCTCCAAAATGTATCCATTTCTTCTTTTTTGGTGGTCTTTCAATTCCTTTTACCTTGTTTCCCAATTCTCTATAAAACTTTTTTGGGTCATCAATAAGTTGCTTATTTTGTACTTTTCCTTTCAATTTATCTACGTATCTTCTAAATTTTTCTGCCTGTGCTAATATTTTTAGTTTATTATTTGTGATAGTGCATGATAAATCCTGATCGGTTATAATACTGTGCATTACTTTTATCATGTCTATCTTTCTGAGTATTTTTGCTGACCTGTTCCCTCTTCTAACAATGACACTTTTTGTCTTAACTGCTTTATACTTTTCTCTGTTCAATACTTCAATGATGGCATCAGATTTCTCCCAGTCCTTTCCCTTACTACCCTGTGTTCTTATCTGTTGCTAATTTGGCTGCACAGTAATTTACCTATTTACTTTTGTTATATTGCATGAGTCTGTATGGACAGTTCTATTTACTGTGTTCATTTGTTTTATCAAATTTATGACTTTCTGGGTTTTATTGACCTTCTGCAGTCTATTTCTTTCATTGATCTTAATATGTTTATCCATCTCTCTTAAATCAAGCAACTCTTCTCTTAGATCATTTTCTTCTAAACTCAGGGCACATTCTTTGTTCTTCATTTCCTGTGGGCATTCTATAAAAAGTTCCAGAGCATCTCCCTGTGCCACTTTTTCTTCAGTTTTGGCCTGTGTCATCCATTGCTCTTTCACATGGGAACTCAATGGCCTATCACTCCACAGCACTGACTGTATCAGAGTTGCCACAGTTTCCTGAATGTTTGTATTGGTTTCCTGTGGGAGGCTCCAAAGTATCTTCATATGTCAACTGATTAGATGCTTCCCACTCCACTGGTTTCTCCTTAATATGGGTTTCCATTGCTCTATCCTGTTGTGTTATCTGCGTTAAACTTTCTACACTAAATCCTTCACTTTGCAGGTAATCCATAACCTCAGTTCCTATTTCTTTAACTTCTCCATTACTAATCCTCTTTTCTACTTTTCCTCTTTTTCTTATTTTTTGTATTGTAAAATTTTCCATATCTGGATGCCTTTGCCTGTATTTCTCTTCAAATATATTTGGGGCTGGCTTTTCTGTGTTGATTAATTTGTCTTTCTCCTTTGCATAAATAATGTACCATATATCAGATCTCCGTTTCTTTACCATGACCATATTTCTTTTTTATACCCTTCAAATGTGTCTATATTTTCTTTAAATTTTTGCACTTCCTCATTCACTTCTTTTTCCAAACAACACAAGGTTTCTTCCTCTATATAATGTTTTTCATGGATCTGTTGTATTAATGAACACATATTTTTATTTGAAGCTTCTGACAGTTTTTCTTGTGGAAGTATTTTTTCTTTCCTCAACTTTCTCTCAGTCTTTTCATATATCTTTTGGGCTTCTTGCATAATAGTAACAATATATCATTTCTTTCTTAGCCTCAATAGTCCACTCTATTGTCTGTACGGATCTTTTTTGGCCTATCGGTTTTTGTGATTTCTGTGGACTGCTACTTCCTTCTACAACAAGGCGATCATCCTCTCCCTGGGCCTAGCCTAGCTCCATTGTAAGAATATTTTCATGACTTGAGGATTCTACAGTGTCATTCTTTTCCAGTCCTGGTACCAGTGTGCCCACCAGAATTGGGCTCTTTTTTATCTTTTTTTATCCTGGGGCTTGTGCACCCAGCTATCTTCTTTGTTTTTAACCTACTTCTGTCCATGACATATGCCATATAAAATACAGTCTATATATCAGTGTTGTCTTGGTGAGATTTTGTGAAAAACAGGGTCCACCTCATGAAAGTACTCACCAAGACTTGAGGATGAATTCAATTCCAGCAAAACTTCTCTCCTTTTGTTGATTTTGTCATCTTTCCATTTAGACCTCCTCCTGCATACAGAAAGGCATATCTCAGCAGTTAGGCTGGAAGAAGATCAGTAATAATATCAGGGAGGCAACAAGAGAAATTTACTGTTGAGGTTTTGTTGGTTAAGATCCAATCTAGTAAGGACTATTTGCTTTTTTTAATCTGTTCTGTTAGAGGTTTGGATTAATTTGTAAACACACACACACACACACACACACACACACACACACACACACACACACACACACACATTTAGGGAGTTATTGACAGGCTTGCCAATCAACATTGAGGTTGTCCATTACAATGGTTGCCTGATGAATGCAGGGCTGTCTGGTTGGCAATTAGTTTGCTGAAAATGTGTTTAGGTGGAATGGCAGGCATGCTACATATGGTACATGTCAAGGATTCATATTACAAGCCATTGGGAAAGAAAATAAGGGACTCACAAATTTTCAAGAAATGTTAGCTTTATTTGCAGATGGTATTATTTTGCACTTGGTAAATCCAGAAAATGACAGTTGCAAGTCTTTTCAAGATATAAAATAAATGAAGATAAAACATGGACTACAGAGGTAAACTATGTACCAGATTGGAAATAGTTCAGCAATAGCCATATTTATGGGGACATAACATGAAGTACTTGTGTATGGACAGTTAAGGAGATCCAAAAGATAATACAAACACTGAGACACTGAAAGCTCTTAACTATGGATATGGATAGTAAGATACAAAAAGTGAAAATGTTGCTATTCACTTGAGTGTTATATACTGGTTGGGTATATTTTATCAACCAGAGGAGAAGTTGCAGACCATAATTAATAAATAAATGAAGGAAATTTATTTGGGAGGGAAACACAGCAAGAGTTAAGTGGGATACAGTGTTTCTCCCTATAAAACAAAGTAACAAAATGGTTTATAATAATATGATTTGAAGGGATACTTTACAGTTTCAAAGTTAAGGCTCACATACACAACACAAGCAGAAGGTTGCAAATCAAAGTGGAAAGGAATGATAAAATTGTGTGTGGGGAGTGATATTCATGAAATAAGGAGAGAGCAGGATGTTGGATGCAGGTCTTTAACAAGAATATTAACAGCCATGCAAACTAATATAGCTATAAAGTTGTAGAAAGTATTCTAAGAATGAAACCAACATGGGAATGGAGAAAGGAGATTTTACCAATCCCACAAAAAATAGGCAAGAGGGGCTGGAACGTGCTAATGAAAAAAAAAAGAACAATGCATTGGGAACAAATAACTAGACAGGAACTATTGAGGGCAAGGTAATATAATGGAACAAGCAGACTTTTGGACTGCAGATTAGAAACTGCCTTTCCTACCAGGGACAGATAATAGAGTAAGGCAAAGATAAATGGTTGGGAGGGCTGCTAAGTAAAAGACCACATTTGAGATTTTAATTGAATCTAAAACAAAAGCTGCTGTTAAAAAGAGATAATTAGTAGAACATATGAAATAATGTACAACACCAATATGAATCATTAAAAGGAGATTAGTAAAGATTGGGAAGAATGGAAGGAGAACATATATAGGAATGGTGGGAGGACATCTGTACATCTCCCAAATAAACAAAAAAAATCCAGAAGGTTCAGGATTTTGTATGGAATAGGTGTTTTATGCACAAAGCAGACTTCAAAGAATTTCCCTCAGATAGCAAATGCTGAAGATTTGGTGGAAAAGAGAGGGGGTAATTGGGAACATGTTTTAGTGAATATAGCAAGAGGGCAGATTACAAAAAAATGCCCTACAGGGTACTTTGACAGAAATTTTGGTGGAGGAAGTGATTGTAACTAAGGAAATTATTATTATGAGCTTGGATATAGGAAGTGAATTCCCAGACATAGCAAACTCGTAAGTTTAATTCCACACTGGCTGCCAAAAAAGCAATTACTAGAAAAAAGAAATAAAAATCTAAACCATAACTGAAGTATTAAATGGTATAAAGCAGATAAAAGAGGAGGGGTTGGGAACTTCAGAAAAGGGAAGAAGCAAATTACATAAAAATAAATCAAATCTGTGGGAACAGTACAGGCAGAATAATTCTCAGGATGAGTATTGAAGTTTAAGGGAAGGCAGGACTTGAGCAATTATGCAATGCTGAAGTGAATGATAACGGTTAAAATAAGATACATGCATAATCCCTGAAATAATGTAAACTCTTTAAAAACAGTGTGTTTTCTCTTCCACTAATGGATGTGTACCCATGCCACTGTTCAACCTACGCAAATTTAATAAAGGTGTTTAAAACTGGAGCAATATACTTTTACAAAGTTGTGACACAAAGAATTTCTGTGGCACAGTAGTTAGAGGAGCAGCTTTTGGGACTTGACTTTTAGGATCTTGATCCTACACTGCTACTCAAAGTTAGGAGGAGTTAAATGCAGTCTAACAGATACAGCAGATCTGTAGGTCTCTGCAAGAGGAAAACAGTTTCCTACTAGTTACTAGGCAGTATAAAACAAAGACCAAGAAAAAGAAAATGGGGATAGCATTGTATAAATGAAATGTATGTACTTCTAATGCTATAGCAGCAGCACGGTCATGATGCATCTTCCTCTCCACTAGAAATTAACGATCAGCGCGCAGTCTGGTTGGCATCAATCTAAACTTTCCCAGGCTTCAACTCCTCTCCCTCTGTCCATAATGCCCTACACTCTCCAAATTTGAAGAAGGCCACTTGTAAGTAGAACATAAGAACCCTATATAAACTATATACATATGCGCACACAACCAAAGTTCCTTTCTGCCACATTTAAAGAATGTGGGCAGGCTTGTGAGGAGGATGAACCATGAGAATGCAGATTTAGCATTATGGCAGGTTACCTACAATAACTGTGAAACTTAACTGTTAGCCCTGAAATTACAAAAAGACAAGCTTGAAAGTACAGAACAGTAAATGTTTTTTTTTTTTTTTTTTTAACAAGAAACATCTTTATTGAATTATCACTTATGACATAGGCAATCATACATTTACATAAATGAAAAGAAACCATATTAACACATTTCAAGTTGCAAACATGAATGTTGAACGTGGCTGTTCTCCTTTAAAGTTGTCTTTTGCAGGGGAACAAGCCCCCCTGCATACCCCAATCTGAAGGCAAACCACCACCCTCCTAAATTATATATTCTACTCCAAAATCATCATACCTTGGAAAAAAGGGAATATTCTGAGAAATGACAATCTCTGACTTATTATATACTAAGTCGGTAGTTTTGGTCATTCACTCATACTGTTTTGGAACTTTTCTGGGGCTTGAGCTAATGACTCTTAGAATATCAGGTGTCTATCCTTATGGTACATATATCGTTTGACTCTGCCACGCTCTGGTTCATCCTTCTCATCACTTGGAATAAGTCCCCAGCTGACATTCCTGGTTCACATCATAAAAGGATACTACAAATAATTTTGGCCCCAAAGAAGACCCTGAATGAGGGAGCACATCTATCTTGTATCATCTTGCAAAAGATTTCAGAGAAGCCCACATCACAACACCATATATCATTTACAGAAATATTTTTGAGGAAAACTACTGACATAACCACAAGCCATGTAAAATGGGCACTGAGATACATTGTTAGCTGGTTTTCCATGCTTATAACAATACTTAATATATTCTGATAATCATATGCATAAGGTAGCTTAAGGCATCTTTTAGTTGCACAGGATATGAACTGTGAATCTTTATCAGCTGTTTAGTACTCTCTTGATAAAACAAATATAAAGCACGTCTATACAGTGCAGCAGATACCCCCGCTGTATTAAAATAGTTTGAAAAAATACTGGCAGATTTACAAACTGGAAGAGGCTGGTTAGAGGAGACAGATAAACAAAACTGCTCTGTGCAGATAATGTGGCATTACAAGAGACTCTGGACTGGAAAGTGAAACTGAAAGTACATGGGGTGAAAATTAGTACAAACAAGACAGTGGTCATGGTAAAACAAGGGGAAATCAGAAGTTGAAAAGTAAGACAGAAGAGAAAACAGAATAGGTTAACAGCTTCAAGTATCTAGGTGGTGTGGTTAAGCAGAAAGGAAAAATGAATGAGAAGGTCATAGATAAAATCAGAGATGCTACATCCAGCTGGCACAAAATGTCAGAGGTAGTGTGTGTGTGAGAGAAGAATGCCAAAAAGGCTGAAAATATGCACAAACCAGTGGTGCAGCCAGTCCTTTTGTATGGCATAGAAGCCTGGGCAATGAAGGCAGAGCGGCTGAAGAGACATGAGGCGATGAAGATGAAATGTTTGAATTGGGTACCATGATGTAACAAAGAAGGAAAGATGAATAAATGGACGTGTTAGAAATGAAGCTGAAGTAGCACTAGTTACAGAGAATGTAAAGGGGAATAGATTATAGTGGTTCGGTCACAAATATAAGAAAGCAGAATATTCATAGGTTAGGTTGTTCATAGGTTAGTACTAGGCTAACTGCCCTTTTGAGTCACTGTAAGCCTAGCCAATTATCCCTTGTGAGACTCCAACCCTACACCTTGTGTTTGTAAGGCAAACACCTCAACCATTAGACCACCCTCCCAACCTGATTTGGTGAATCAGATTTGGGACAGCCAGGAAGAAACCTAAAGGAGAATAGGATATCCAGTAAAGAAATGGATGAAAACTGAAACAGATGACCTGTCACACTCATGTATGACTGTCAAAGAAGGTAAGAGAGTAACACTGAATCGAGAGAGATGGTAACAACTGTAATGACACCCCCCATCCCATGTAGAAAATGGGAAAGGGGGATTGATGATGAGTTTGGCTTCCGTAATTATTTAGGGCATGAAAGAAGGATATGTTTGTAGGACTTCCCTATCTTTGTGCAAGATCAGATACAGTGGTTTAATATACAAAGCCTGAAGTTTAGAACCCTTCCTTGCTGATGTTAGCAATAAAAAGGGAGTTTCCCAAATCAGAAACTTTAGCTCTGCCATGGAAGCTCATTCTAAAGAAGGGAGTTTGAACTGCTTTAATATAAAAAACAAGTCGTATGGAAAACTGGTTCTGTTAAGCTAGGCCTTGTAGAATACTTTCACAAACCTTAACAGAAACTAATGATTAATTCTGGAAACTGTGGAAATTGGAAGTGGATGATGTTTATTTTATAGAAGAGTACCTGAGGTCTCTATCAAATACCAGTGGCAAATAATGCTCTACAGCCAGAACTAGAGTTGAAAATGGGTTGAAACCTTTTTCTAACATCCAAACTGAAAAAAAGCATCAGCTCATTTTGGTACATTTTCCTAGTGTTGAGCTTCTGGGCAAATAAAAGGATATGGACAACCTGTCAGCTTAAGCTACATCTTTGGCCATCACTGGAATTGTGAAGCCAAGAAGTTAATTTGAGGGTATCAACATTTGGGTATAGCTTGCTGGAAAGATGCATCAATAAAATTCTGAAGGGCCTCGACTAGACAGGCTTCTCCAGAAAAAGAGGCCAGAGAAAGAAAAAAAAATTTGTCAAGGGCAATGCAGAGCTAAGAGAATGAAATCTGCCTTGCTCACCCTAGTTTTCTGTAAGTATGGAAATGAGGGAAAGGGGTAAAAATGCATACCCCAAACATGGTGGCCACTCCTGGGCTGCTTCCCAGAAAGTAAGTAAGGAAAAACAAATCACTACATTTAGGATTGGTCAAGAAGACAAGCAGTTACCCATTAGCAAGAAAGCATCTTCAATACCTATGGGAGCACTTGTGTGGCATCAGCAGAACCTGTCTACTCGGGAGTTGACTGCTTCACGCACGTGGGCAGCCACTAAGAAGTCATATGAGAACTTGGCTTCTTAACACAGAGAACAGTACTGGGTTTCCCCATAGATTGTTGAAATAACATACCACTGCAGAAGTATGTGGCCATCACTCCACAGGAAAGGGAATCCAGAAAGGTCTGCAGGAATGCAGGGGGTAAGAAAAAAACATCTAATTTTCAGAACATTGACATACATGTTGATCTCCTTCTGTAACCATGCACCCTTAGACTGCCTAGCCTTGATAATGCTCCCCCTCCCCACCTGTAGGGTATCACGGACATTGTAACTGTAATTTTGTAAGGCGTGGCCCAGAGAGAGAAAGAGAGAGAGCGAGCAGTCACCTTCTCAGGTGAATCAGACATACTTTGGACAATTTTCCATGATCAAACATCAGATGTGAGCATTGGCTCCACTATGTCAAAATGGTCCACTGGAGGACTCTCGTCATGTAGTACCTCACAAACATTATTTGGAAAATGATGACTGCCAAAATCTCCAAGATCCTGAGGCACATGGCTGGGGACATTTCTCTGGAATGACATATTTTGCCCAGTATGTGAATAATGGGAATAAGCCTTTCTTAAAGAAGACTGGCTTTGCACAAGAGGGTGCCCATAAAATAACTTGTGAGTGTTACAGTCTGCGTGGGTAACTGCGACTTTACAAGGGTTAAACAGATCTCCCCACACTATAACTGAATCCTTGATGGAGATCAGTTACTTTAAAGTTGAAGCAGCAAGGAGGCATTTGTTCAGGTACAAGAAGTCTTTGACTCCTTGCAGTTTCAGATTTGAATTTTAAGAATAACCAGAGGAAACTTTGCAACAAAGGGCCCACAGTGATTAATGGCGGACTCCTAAGCAAAAGCAAAGGAATACCTTTCACTCCTTGATGAATTTTATATGGAGGTAGGTATCCTGGTTCAAAAAGAACAGCTAATCTCTTATTGACAAGGGAAGAAGGACAAGACTTACCGCAACATGATCATCTGGAATTCTTGTTTTGTATATGACATTGTTGAGGCCACTCAAGTCTAAAATGGGCTTGAGGTCCTTTTTTATTTTTGAACTAAAAGAAGAATGTGGAATGATGCCAAGACTTTCTGATGGAACCTGCAGGATGCCTTGTTAAGATGAGGTTCAAGGCCTTGAGTCACTCAGTCATCTTGAGACAAGTGGGATACTGGGTACGTGAAGAAAGTGTGGTCAGGATGAAGAGAATGGGATTACAGAGTCTCTGGATATTATGCACAATATCCATCTCTTATGTGTGATGGCCTCCACTGCTAGCAGATGGCTGGACAGATGGCCCTAGTTAGCTACCAAAATGCAGCAGTCAGGCAAGGACTTAGGAGCTGCTGCTACTCCCTGGAGTATGGAATGAAGAATCCGTTTTTTTTTATGGAATTCCTACAAATGGGTTGACAATCACCATGGATGGCATCATAGCATCAGTGACTGTTCTTTTCCATCTGCTGGCTCTATTATGTTAGCCATGTATGAACAACTTTTGATATAGGCTTCTGTGTTCTTGAAAAGGGGTGATTGAGAGACAAACTTGATGCCAACAACTACAAAAGCTGTACTTTCTCACTTTCCTCCGGCTTTTCCATGACTAGTGGTCTGAAAAAGTTAAAGTTAGGTAAAAAGGGCATTAAGGATGGTTGCCCTGGACTTATCTTTTTTACTTATAAATTGTATTACTTTTTATAACATTCAAATTAATAAACAAAACATATGAGAATAAAACATGAAAACTATTTACAATATTTACAAGGCATGACTGTGGATAAATATTACTGCTTTTACAATCAAATAATGCAACTTTCTGTAATAATAATATAATTTCTATAATATAATAATAAGAAGAAGAAGAAGAGGAAGAAGAAGAAAAACACATTTCATATTGGTAGTTTTCAATCTGTTAAATGACGAATCAAAAAAGCTAACAGTTCAGAAAACATGATCAGGAAATGTGTTTAGACCTTGATAAAAGTCAAGTAGATTCTTTGAATCTGAATCTTTTATAAGAGGTTTTGGAGATATTTTTTGTATTTTGTATATTGAATCCTTAACATTCGCTTCTCTTAGTGCTGACAAAAATTTCTGAAACTGTGGAGGAGATTTAGTCTTCCATTTTTGGTGATAGTTTTTCTTGCAGCTGCTACAACAGTCCAGTGGAGGTAGCAGTTTATGCTTTTGTTATTATTTGGTGGAATTGTATATAATGTTAACATTTTATTTAAAGAAAAATATCTGTCCATAACTCTTGTAAAAATCTGACACAGAATTCAAAAAAGTATACAAAACAGATAATTTAAAAATGTGTTGCCAATCTGCTTACATCTATTTGTGCATCTCCAACAGAAATTAATACTATCTTTAGAAAATGTTGCTATTTTATGTTGGGTCAGAATAGCTCTATGAATGAATTTCCACAATAACAAACACCAAAATGGAACTAGAGAAGTATTTTAATTGATGATATAATATAGGTTTTATTTTGATCTACAATGTAGTTGACTGATTCTTTGCTATTTCCAAAACTTAGTATTCAAATTATTGTTATACAATCTCAAGATAACATATACAGTAGAAATTATATTTTTCAATCAATTTCATTGGATAAAATTTCAGAAAGGTGTGTAATTAATTTGGGTGGGACTTAACTCGAGGAAAGTGTAAGAGGAAGAAATTTGTTTTGAGCATAAATTGTACACTCTGTAAATCTTGTGTATCTAAATTATATTATATTAGATCCTTTACTGATTGGATATTTAATTTCTCAAGGCAGTTATGCTAAGCTATGAAATTATTTTGCTCCCACTGTTCAATTTTCTGAACAAATGATTTTTCAAAAAAGTCTTTGGTTATCTTAAATGGAATTAGAGATCAAACCAGTTTTAAGTCAGATGTACCCAAAATAGTAGATTTAAAAGATTTTAAAATAAAATTTATGTAGTTTAATGGTGTGGGAAAGTAAATCTTATGTTGAATATAACTGCACAGATATAACCAAAGAATATTATAACTGGAAACTGAAATTAAATTATTGCTTTTCATTTTGTCCTTATTAAAGAGTGAAGTATCCAGTTAGTGCAGTATGCTGCATCTATGCGATTATGTTGAAAAGTGCTGCATTTGCATATTTGCATGTATATCAGGAAAATTGATACATTCTATATTCCAATGTCTGGTGTGATGTCCATGAGCTATTCTAGTTTTTTTTCTTGGACACCAGAGAAAGTTTAACAGAATTTTAATTTTTATAGATTGCAATTCATTAGGGGAAAGTGCAAGACCTTGAATTATATATAATACTTTTGGGAATAACACCAGTTTTTATTAATTTAAGTTGATCTTCAAGTGATATCATTAAGAAATTCCATTTAGTAATTAAAATGACAATTTTGAAAGGCTTTTTCATAGTCTTGCATCTTCAATAGACTTAGATATAGATATTCTGGGTCTATATTAGTTCATTGAAGTTTACTTACCTCAAATGGCTGTTCATCGAACCAACAACATCGAAAGGCTGTTGATCAAACATTCAAATCAGCGAAAGTTTTTCCCATGTAAGTAAACTAGTTGGCCAGCACACCATCTGAAACATAAATACATTAAATTAAACCCAACAATGTAGGGGGCTATGCCCCCCACATCCCCACATCCACCCTACTTATATATACCAACTTCAAGATCACACTACAGTGGAGTAAATAGCAAATTTTTGTATGCTGGCCAACTAATTTACTTACCTGGGAAAAACATTTGCCGTTGTGAACATACAATGAAAGGCTATTCAATGATGTTGGTTCAATGAACAGCCATTTGAGGTAAGTAAACTTCAGTGAACTAATATAGACCCAATGTACTTCCGCGGTGGTGCAGCTGTAGCATTGTTGCCTCACAGCAAGAGGTTCTCCCATTCGATTCTCGGCTTGGGTGGGAAGTGCCTTCTCTGTGGAGTCTGCATGTCCTCCCCACGGTTGAGTGGGCGATCAAAAGACATGCGTTGAATGGGCGTGCCTTCGGTGAAGGTTGGGCATCGGGCTGGCAACTCGACACCATAAAAAACAACCGCCAATCATTAGCGGACCGGAGTTCCGCTGTGGCGATCCCTAACCGGGAAAAGCCGAAAGACAAACAACAACATTCTTAGGTATAAAAGAGTTTTAGATTCCTAGTAGTATTATAATGTATTTTATTATAATTAATATTTTTATTCATGATCGAATGTGTAGATTTTTTGGTTATTAAAGCAAAGAACTGAAGGTTGTTAAAATTTTTTACATAGTTTTGTATTTGGTTCTTTCACAGATTCCACAGAGTTAGCAAATGTCAACAATATATCATGTGCAAAAAGCAATATTTCAGAATTAGAGTTATTTATATCAATAGCTTTTATTCTATTATTTCTGACTGAAATTGCTAAATTTTCAGTTGCTAAGGAAATAGAATGGGTGAGAGACGGCAACCTTGTTTTTTTTTTTCCTCTTTTAATTTCAACTGACTCTGAGGGAAAGGGACCAAGCTTGACAAATACTTTATTTTCCTTACACTATTATAGATATAATCTAATTAGGGAAACCATATTGCTCTAGAATTTTGAACAGGTAGTTCCATTATAAAGCATCAAAAGCCTTTTCTATGTCAATGCTTGTATACTTCTTGCTTATTGTAATCTAGGAAATCAAGTAATGTTAGAACTCTCTTTAGAATGTCTTGGGTTTGCCTTTTAAGTATAAAGCCTGCTTGGTCATAGTTAATTATTTTAGGTACAAACATTTTTAGTTTGGCAAAAACAAGCAAAAAATTCTGTATTCAACATTTAGTAGAGATATTGGTTTATATAATGATCATAATTGGTGATCTTTTCCTTCTTTTAATATTGGGCAAATTCATGAATATTTCCAGGAGGAAGGAATTACTCCTATTTTTTTCACATCAATAAGAACTTCACTAAAAAAGGTGCATCATTTGCAGAGGTAGCAGTTTAAATATCTCTGAAGTTATACCAACAATTCATGGAGATGTATTTGGCTTTAATATTTTTCTTTTGTCTGTTATTTCCTTGTAAGTTAGGTTTTTCAATAATATTCCCTTTAGATCAGGGGATATCTTTTTTTAATTATCTGTGTTAACTACAGATTTGATTTCTGTTTCAGAAATATCACTTTTTAACTTAATCTTATTAAGATTAGTACAATATTTTTTAAAACTTTCTAAAATGTTTAATATCAGTAAATTTTTTTATTATTTTTAGAGTTTCTGATTACTTTTATGTAATTCATACTTGAGTTTATTTTTCCTCTTTTAGACTGATTATGTATGTGTTTGGGTGACAATGAATAGGAATGTAACTTCAATTTTTCTATAGCTAATTCTGTCTTATGTTTGAGTAACTGTATTTTTTTTATCTAGAGTCAATTTTTAGTTTTTATTGCTATATATACTGTAATTTAATTTTGATTTCTGTAGCTTATGCATGACAACAAACTCATTACAATCTTTTATTTTTTCTTGTAGTGATTTGTGACAGACTGGTACCAGTAAAAGTGAAAGGGAAGATCTATAAGAGGGTAGTGAGACCAGCTATGTTATATGGGTTGGAGATGGTGGCACTGACAAAAAGGCAGGAGTCAGAGCTGGATGTGGCAGAGTTAAAGATGTTAAGATTTGCACTGGGTGTGACTAGGATGGACAAGATTAGGAATCAGTATATTAGAGGGTCAGCTCAGGTTGGACGGTTTGGAGACAAAGCAAGAGAGGCGAGATTGCACTGGTTTGGACATGTGCCGAGGAGGGATGCTGGGTATATTGGGAAAAAGATGCAAAGGATGGAGCTGCCAGGTAACAGGAAAAGAGGAAGGCCTAAGATAAGGTTTATGGATGTGGTGAGAGAGGACATGCAGGTGGTTGGTGTGAAACAGTAGCTGCCAGGTAACAGGAAAAGAGGAAGGCCTAAAATAAGGTTTATGGATGTGGTGAGAGAGGACATGCAGGTGGTTGGTGTGAAACAGTATGATGCAGAGGACAGGAAGAAATGGAAACAGATGATCCGCTGTGGTGACCCCCAATGGGAACAGCCGAAAGAAGATGATGATGACCACAATATTATCCTTCCATAGATATATGCTTTAAATGAGTCTCATATTATAAGGTTACTGATTTCTTGGAAATAATCTTCAAAAAAATATTTTTGATAAAAAAACAAGGTTTAAATTATTTTAGACTGTTAATGTAGGTTGGAATTTTATTTAAGACAGGCAGTTTGTTAAAGCATTGAGAGATTTGTAAAGTAAGGGCGTTATGATCAGAGAATGCACAGGAGATAATAGTAAATGAGATAATTTTTTTAAATGAAATCTTGCAAGATGATAATTGTATCTATTCTAGCTTGGATACCATTAGTAATATAATAATGTGTATATTTCAAGGATTTTTTTTCTTTTATTACAAACGTATATTCCACTTATTAAGAGCTTTATCTGAAGAGAAAAGTCTTAAATTTTAGTGGCCCTGGTTTCAGAATTATTTAGAATGCAGTTAAAGTTACCTTCAATTATGAAAATACCTTTTGAGTTTTCCAAAATATAATCAACTGCTTTTTCGCTAGGGCACCACCCATTCCTGGAAATCAATAAAGAAACACCAGAGTCCAAATTCTATTATTGTATTTCATTATCAAGCATATAAGTCCATCCTTGTCCTCATATTCATGGATTATCTGTGGAATTACTATATTCTATTTCCATAAAGTCATTACTCCCCTTCTTCTGTTTTTCCAAAGTTGATTGAGATAAGATTTTGCATTGATTTGTTGACTATATAACACTATCTGAATTTTGAATATAAGTTTCCTGAAGAAATACAATATGTGGTTTCCTAAAGAAATACTACATGAGTCTTGTTAATATTAAGATATTTTAATAAGCGTCTACTTTTGTTGGATGTATTTAAACCAGTAACATATAAAGATAGTAAAGTTAAGTCCACTGCATTATGTAGAAGAGGGAATAATATGGAATAAGTATTTTTTTATTTGACAACTGAACTATTTGTAATTTTGTTTTTTTAATAAATAACATAGTAAGTTAAATTTCCCAGACAAGCCTGGAAATTTATAGGAAAGATATTTAGCAAAGTTGTGAAAAAATATAAAAATATCATCACAGGATTAAAAAAACAAATCCCTAGCCTAGAAATAACCAATAACTAGACTATCCCTTGCTTACATGCCTGTAAATCGTAATCTAATGATATGAGGAATGAGCCATTAAGACCAGAGCTCTTCAGTTTAGAAAAAGGAATTTCTGACCATATTTTTTTGTTTTGTCTCTCTTTGTTCTTTTTTTTTTTTTTTGTCTTTCTCTTTCTTTTCTTTTCCCATTCTTTTTCTCCTTTAAACTCCTCCAGCTCTTTTTTTATATTTTCCATCTCTCACTTTCTCTTCTCTGTCTACCCCACACCCCTCATTCTTTCCTTCTTTTATTCTATTTCTTTCCTTTTACATTCTTTCCACTGATTTTATCTAGTTCAATCTAGCAGTATAATGAATTTCATAACTTACTAATTTTAATGCTATATATTTGATACTAAATTATTATAAATATCATAAAATATACTAAACTAATTGTTTAAGATTATTTACTAGAATAACTGTTAATAAAATAGTAAAACATTTAAAAAAGCATAGAATAAAGACTTAATGTTTAGCAATTAATAACCGTTAAATGACATAAATGAGTACAGTATATAAGCTGATTAACAAAGAGTTATATTCCTTCATATAAAAAGGTGCAGTAATAACTTAATCAGAATGACTGATACAATATGATTTACTATAACAGAGTTGATGTAAAGAAAAAGCATCATCTTCTCCTTATTCATTTTCTTAATAACATACATTTTCTATTGTCCTTTCCCTCTCTTCAGAAACCTAATTCTCTAGTACGAGAAAATGGAGGCAAGTAAACAAGTTTTAAAATCAGGTTACAACAGTCACGCTATAGCAATTGACAGTAAATTCTCAATTCCTCCTCCTTCATTCATCATTTATTTTACTCAATTTGCATTTGAATGGTGAGTGTTAAGTCAATACTTACTAGATAAGTTATTATTCCAACAGAAAGACCTGTACAGAGTGAACACACAGGAAGCGTTAAAGTTCTATTATAAAATATATAATTTTAAGTATGATTAAATATAGATATTGAAGTTAAAGATCAATATTATCAATTTTCAATTATTTTAATTATATGTTTGAAAAACAGGGAGAAAGACTAACGAAATGAAAATCAGAGACTACAAGATAAACTCTGTTCCAAAGTCAAGTCTTTTATCATTCATACAACTGCACAAATGTTGACATCAGACAGAAAAGAGGATTCATTCCATACACATACCAACAGAAAAAAACATGGTTCCCATTAACTTAACTATAAACACTTAAGAGTGACTTGTAACCTTATAGAAAATAAAATGATCTTTACATCTCTCACTCAGTCATAGCAAGTGTTCCCCACATACCCCTCATTCACCATGTACATGCTTTCAATTGAAAATTTCTATTATAAATAATCCCTTCAAGAAAAAGGTCTGTTGCACAAACAAGTGAATATCAAATCTCAAAATCAAAACAGAGAAGGTATTAACATCTCACAAGAAGAAGAGAATGAATGGAATCAATGACAACATCACTGATCTCAATTAAAAATGGCAAACCCCAGGAAAACCATCAAGGTAAAAGGCAGACGGTAGCAGCCACAGACTATTGCATATCAGTGTCTCTAGTATCCACCGAAATTTCCAGTGAAGCATACCAAAGGGACATCACGGGTGAAGTTTAGACATTTTAACATTAACTGAATGATGGTTTAAACCAATCTGGTTTGTGGCATAGCACATGCATGCGAAAACATTAGGATAATAATTTCTTTCTGTGCTTAGGCAGGAACATGTGATTATTGGTGTTAAATAAGAAAACAAGTTGAAGATATTTAACAGGGTATGCATACAAGCAGTTTTTTTTTTTTTAATTTATTAAGCACCTCACCACACTGCTCGTGCTGTGAAGAAGGAAACACCATGACAGAAGAAAGAGAGAAAAAAAAAGAAAAGGATAACAACTGCCATTCTCTCTGTAAACCCACCACTGCCAATAAGCACAACCAGTATAGCACAGAATGCCACATTAAGAAATTTAAAAATCTGTAACACAAGTAAATTTTTTTGGGTTGGGAGGATGGCATAATGGTTAGGGTGTTTCTCACTCTTGAAAGGAAAATTGGCTAGGCTTAAAATGGGCTACAAGGACAGTTAACCCAGTACTCATCTATGAATAAGTGTTCCTGAATATGAATCATCATCTGAGTCATCCAAACAGCAATATATCAAGCTAAAATTCTACTCTATTGAGTGATACTTAAAAGTTAAAATTATTATGTATGATAAATGCAATTATGGAATTATTGTTAGTTATATTTATTTTAGATAGTAATAAATAAGCAGTCAACACATTAGGATAATAATTTCTTTCTATACTGAGGAAGCAGCATGTGATTACTGGTGTTAAATTTGAAAACAAGTTCAAGATATTTAACATGATGTACATAGAAGATATGTGTGTCTGTGTGAGAGTGTGTGTCTATGTATGAATGTATGCATATATATATATATATATATATATATATATATATATATATATATATATATATATCTATACACACACACACACATACACACATATATTTATATTTTTATATATATATGTGTGTGTGTGTGTATATATAACAGCTATAATAGATAGATATAAGCAACTACAACTGTATGAGAGGACAGTAAACTTCGAAGCTTTGGTTTAAAATTAAGAACAATTAAATACTTAAAATTACTATATAGCATATTAATGAAAATACATTTTTATGTAAGATGGATGTTTTAAAATCACTTCATTTATAATTATTTAGAAGCTTTTGTTGTGATAGAGGATTTGTTTGTTTTTTGTTTCTTCATTAAATCTGATCAGGCAGAGTTTAAGATAAGTGGAGGACCAGTCCACATCATCCGTGAGAGGGATGATGTTCTTGTCCTTTTTATAGATCGTGGCATCTTCTATGGTGTTAAAAATTCTTGATTCACCTTGATGTTGAATTCTTATTTTTGCTGGATATATGATTTGAGCTTTTATGTTATTTTGTTTCAACAGCTTGATAAATGGCAAGCATTTGCCTCTTTTTTTTTCAATAATTTTCAGAGAATTATCATTTTCAAATGTAATGTTGTGTTGTCCAAATATTAGAGGAGCTTTTGCCCTAGCATTTTTTAGGATTAATTCCTTATCAAGAAATTATAGAAATGTTATTACAGTAGATCTTGGTTTTGACAAAGATGGTTTCCCAAGAGAATGACACGCTCTATCAATATCATAAAAAAGACCCTCCTGCAAGTTTGAAAACTTCCGAATTCACGAGGATAAAAAAGCTACCATATCTTCTTCTTCTTTTGTTTTCTCAGGCAAACCAAAAAGTTTAAGATTACATCTTATTTCTCTGTTCTCCAAGTCACCAATTTTATTTTGTAAGCAAGTATTTTGTCGGAGTAGAAACTCAGTCTTCTTTACGTCTGCTGTCTACATCAGTTAAAGCAGTTTCCATATCAGATCATTTTAACTGCTGCTGTTGTAGAATTTCTTTCAATATACTTGTTTGATTAGAACACTTTTCTTTTAAACTATCTAGATTTTTTTGGAATCCATCTGTCTTCATGGATCAACCATCACAAGTTGCAAGTCCTTTTTTAAAGAAGTCTAACAGTGAGAATATTTTGAAGTGGTTGTGTCAATTTGTTCTTAGAGATTTTCTTAAGTAATTTTTTTCAAAATGTGAACTTATTTTTTTGTAATTAGATAAACTAGAGTATTATAAAGCTACTTGTTGAAGAAATGCATACCTAATTTGGTTTTATCCAGTCTTTTACTACAAAAACTACAGAGCTCTGAAAAGTTGCTGCTTTCAGTTGGCCATCTTGACTCCTGCCCTTGAATTCTCTGTGACACTGATGCAGTGAAGGCAGGAGTGGTGGCTTATCATAACTCCGGCACCTGTTGCCCTTGATTCTTCATCCACTGCATCATGAGCCAAGCACACATGGTAAAATTTCTCATGCTTGCAAGCACTGATGCCTGAGTGGCAAGCTTTATTTTCAGCTCTGTGTATGGCACTCTCTTCAGCAATTGTGACATCTTGTTGACAACTGCAATCGGGAATCACAGCATATGCACCTAGTAGCTAAGCACCCTCAGATCAAAGGTGGAGGATGGGAAGACTAACTTCTCATCGCAGTCATTAGCCTTCGACCCCTTCTCTGGAGGGTAGGTCACAGGACTCTGTGGTACTGGAGCCCTCTTTAAGACAGAATCACTCTGTCTCATATGAAAGCTCTCAGCTGGATAAATAAAATACTGCTGACAGTGTGGGATAGCTTGAGTGGTTGCTGTGATACTGTAAGGTTTTTACAAAATATTACAAACTTAATAGTTACCATGGTTATTGCAATTTATAACACTATAAAAATAGCTTGTGCTGAAGAGTTTCCCTTTTACACTTCTTTAGTAACTGGTAATAAAGATATGAACATTTGTTTGAAATGTAAAGGACATCATTTGATTCTATCAAAAAGCTTAGGCTCTGCCCATTGAAAGTTACAGCGCAAAATTCCAGAGCTCCACTGGAGTGACTGAGTTAACTGGAACTTAGCATAATGCAATGTAAGCAAATAGAGCTTTCTCCCCGGGTCTCCAATGAAAATGGGTTATTACCCAATCAGACTTTCCCGTAAACAAAGACAAATAAGGAATAAATAAATAACACATATTACATGCCTATCATGATATGATTACTGCCTATTGTGGCAGTATTTTGCAGCCACAAGCTGCACATTTTTTAACTAGTAACTTTCTCCACATTGTAACCATCTAACCACAGAAAACAAACACTTGCTGAAAACAGCAACAGTAGTTTACTCCTTTAACAACAAACTCTTAACAGCTAGATAAAACAGTCTCAGAGTGAAAACATTATTCTCATAAACAACAGTAAACTTCCCTTTCCTTGAAACTCATATTCATTGAAAATGCATCTGATCAGTGGTGAATTAAGAGTATCTTGGGCCCTTGGTGGTTTTTAAACCATTGGCCTCATAAATCCATTTTTAGGACTATGCACAAATGCATTTATTCTTTGTTTCACCTTCCTAATCTATTTAAAGACACTTCTTGTTTAACACAGCAAAATGTGTCAGAGTGCATTTTAAATTTGTAGTTTTGAACATTTTTTTCTAGTAAGCAACTTTGCAACAATGATTACAAAATGAATGAACCAATAATGACAAAAGTACCCATTTCAAAATATATCAACCAGAAAAGGACACAAAATTAAGTCATAATAATTCACTGATATCTGTACTCAATAATTACGCCCTTTTTATCTCTGATTGTGATAAAAATAGCCACACTTTACACAAATACAGTCTAGTCCTACACAGACAAACCAACCACTTTTTAACTTCATCAGCTAAGAATGGTCATTTTTAAACTCGGACATCCCACATATGTAGCAATTATAGCTATATTATTGATTGCAGCCTTCTCAAATATCTGTGTCACAAAAAAAACAAAACAAAAAAAAAACAATAATGACCAAAGACACACATTTCAAATTTGTTTCACTCAAAAAACACACTTGCCAAAGTTGGGGTGCTCTCTAGAGCCTTGAACCAGGTCTCAGTCACTGCACAGATATCGATGTTCTCCATTTTAAGGAGTGCCTCGAGTAAGTGCATTTTGAGATTTAGACTTGTAGCATTACCCTCAGTTTTTCCTTGCCTGTTCTTGTTATGGTGGTGAATTTGTCATTTGAACCTTGCCTAAAAAAGGTACTATAGAGGCAGCAAGAGTCTTAGCCAGTATCCGGAATCCCAGGGGCAAAAGATGCAGGCCATCTCTGGCACAGCATTGTGGTCTGTCGACCATATCGTCCCAGGCAGACAGATACTGGATCCCCTTAGAATGACACCAGAAGCTTAGCCAATTGTTGAAGTCAACCATTTTGTCCTTGTACTGCAGCATCATTCTGGGCGATGGCAGGACGCTACTCAGGGCTAGGGTCATACCTCCCTGGGCTACAAAATCGGAGAGGTCTTCATGTCTCTTTTCATGTAGTCCAAGGAGGTATGTCTCAGGTCGTTCACACCAACATGGGCAATGACAAAGTCATATTTGTACTTGTGGAGTGACCTGAGTGCGCGGGTTATGTGGTGGATCCTGGCATCCGACAGGCAGCTGACAGTAACCTTCTCCTTGTTTAGCCTGGTGAGTGGGACATCAGTGTGCCTAACTATAGAGTCACCTATGACTAGTGTGTTGGGTATGTTGGTTTGCCTTATGGGCTGTGGTTTATTGGCACACTGAGTCTGTGGGCTATGTGTCATTTGGGTTGTGTTGGGGGGTGGAGGTTGCTTGCATTTCTGCTTTGGAAGTCACTGTTGCTTGAGCAGATTATTATTGAGAGCCTCTGCAAATGCTTTTGTGTTTCTATGTGTGGATTTTGGTGGTGTAGGTTTACTGGGACTATGTGATGAGTGTGGTGTGATGCAAGTGTTTACCTTCTCCTCTTAACTGTCAAGTTCAGTCTTGGTTGGATAGAGCTTTACTTACAGTTTAGCTAGATAAGTGCATCTCTCACAGGTTGTGGTGTTGGGTGGTAGGAGAGGGTTGTCTGTGTACATGAGGCAATTGCTATATTGCCTCAAGGATGCCCAGATTCATCAGACAGACAGGAGAGAACGCTGGGAGCTGACCCTTGGACATGCCTAAATAAAAAACTACAGAAGTAAAAGTCATCTAAATAATTCTGCATTAAAGATAACTATTACTACTGCAGAGGTTGCTGCTGGCAAACAACTTTGCATTTCAATGCTTCATCTACAAATGTAGTGTCTGCTTTCCTTGAAGAATACAATTACTTGTGCTGCATTAAAATAGTATGCTGGTGATATTGTCATAACATTTCCTGACCTAGATCGGCTATGCAATAGGAACTGTCTGGGAAACAGGTTCATAGTTACTAGGCATACAGACCTGGAGACCATTAAGAAGCCAGACAACATTTCTCAATTACTCCAAAGCATTGCCTGGTTAAATGGTTTGCTCATTGTCACACAGGAAAGATCAAACCCTGCATCATTGCCACATGAAGCAGCTCATTAACAAGTCGGAGTTTTAGTTATCTGTGCTAGCTGCCAAACTAACAGTTTTTAAATAAATACAGACATCCATTACAATCTGACCTTGTAGACAAGACTGTACCACGATAATAGGCAACTATGACCACATAAAGGATAATAAAGATTGGACATTTCTGGTCTTCACTCTAAATAATGCAGACTATATGACCTAACAAATGTCAAACTCTTTGTATTTGCTGGAGACTATAAAGTTACTGCAAAAAATACACTATATTTAGACTACTAAAATGCACAATGTTTAAAATATATCACAAAATCCAGGCCTAATCAATTACAGACAATATAAATGCTGTAGCAGTTGCTTTTGTTCAACAACCAAGGCATTGTTTGAACCCTGATTATTATTGTATAATATATAGTTTGTGAGGTCCTCATTGGTGTTAATTAACTATATTGAAATATTGATTTAAATTTTAGGTTTATATTATTGTTGTATGCGCATATACATGCTCTCATCTAATTATATACATATATTTTTGAAGTCTTTGTGATGCTTCTACTTTTGTGCAATCTATTTACTTATGTAATCTGCATGATTTTTGTTAAAAATATATATGCTTTTAACATACAAGTTATTTATGTATATATATATATATATATATATATATATATTCATGAATATTTTATTCATCTATAATTTTAAATAGTAAAAGGATGTACATAAATTGTTTTTTTAGATCTTCATAGGTCTTATAAAATATATGTTTGTATATATATATATATATATATATATATATATACATATATATATATATATATATATATATATATATATATATATATATATATATATTCTAATGTATATGTGTCTTGTCACACTGGGAAATGCTAATTTTTTATTAGATTTTTACTAGGCTCATTCTGCTGATTGACTTCCTGAATTGGTATATTGATTGATTAATTGTTCCTCTTGATTTGTGATTAACACTGATGAGAAGTTTAACTGCCTTTCTATCAGTGTATAAAAAGCCACTGAAGAAATATGTTTAGTAGATCTGAAGAAGCGTGCTTAGATACACGCGAAAGCGCTCATCATTGTTTCTTGTGCCTAATAAAGACTTGGATTTTATCGTGGTGGTCTGCCTCTAACATATATCCTTGATAAATGCTGTAGCAGTTGCTTTTGTTCAACAACCAAGGCATAAAAAAACAGAAATATTAATGCATACAGCATACTGTTTTATTTTATTTTTATTTTTTGAAGGGGATGGGTGGTTGCAGACAACTACATCTCATTTTGACCTCTCTATGTCTGTAAGACTAGCAGACTACTCAGAAATTACTCAAAAGTTAAAACAACAGCATTTGTATCAGATCTTGATTCCTTCCCTCACCTTAAGAAATTGGGTCTGACAGTTGGATTAAGGCTCTTCACCCTGTACCTAAGGTATAGGGTTTGAATATGAGCAAGCCCCATAACAAAGTGGGACATTTTACACAGACACATTTAAACACACACTCACACATACATACATATGTACATACACGCGCGCACACACACACACACACACACACACACACACACACACACACACACACACACACACACACACACACACACACACACACACACACACACACACAAAAGCTGTAGTTTTGTTTAGGTTAATGCTGGCTGTGAAAACATCCCATTCATAAAAATCTGCTGCTGTAGTTAAAAAAAACTCTGTTGCTCAGGTTAATGCTGCCTGGGAAAAACTTTCCAGTTTACACAGACATAGCAGTAACACCTGAAAGAAAACTGTTGCTGCCGTTCTGCTTGGATCAATGCTGGCTGCAACAAGCAGCGCTATGCACCATGCAATAAATTCACCAAGAAATCAACATATGTGCATTCTTTTGTGTAATTTTCTTCTTGTGTGTGTTTAATTTCATGAGCGTGTTTGCTCCGTCTTCCATACGCTGTAATGTTTGTTCTGTCTTTCACTGGCTGCAACGCCTTAAAGCAGCAGGTGTATGTGCAGGAAAACTGGGGTTGGAATGTGTTAAAGCAGCAGGCATGGAGAAAACTTCAAATTTTAACTTTTTTTTTTAATTAATGTTATGGATAGGCCCTCCTGCCAGCAGCAGACCATAGGCAGCTGACTAAGTTGTCTAATGCTGGATCTAGCCCTGCCTACAACCAGTGTAATGGGATGGACTTCATTTTGTTGTCATAAAAAGATCACATTGTAGAATCTGAGCTGCTCTGTTGATTCATATTATATTAAGGTAGTGCAGATACAAAATATGTGTTTTATACAACTATTAGAGAAAACTTTCGAAATAATTTTTGTCTTCAAATCTCAGAACATTTGCTTTTTTGTTTATTTTTTAGGACATAACTGCTCAAACAGGGGCTGTCCTACTTAAAGAGGGACAAGTGGTAATCCTACACCAGCTTCAATATTCAGCATTGAAGTCTCAGTAATGGGCAGGGTAAATCACTAAATCCAAGGTAAGTTCAGCCAAGAAATGGGATGGCACGACAAGCAGTCTCACAAAGAAATGCATTTGTTTGATGAAAGAAGGAAGAAACTGTTCTGTAAAATTTGCCTTTGAAGTATATTCAACATTCTCCCCATTCCACAGGTCCACAACCTTCTCTGATAAGTACCTTTCTGCTAATGTCTGCAACCTGCTACCTGTACCCCTCCCCAACTTTGGATGACCTCCCTTCACATCTCCATGATGTGATCTTCTGCACTTATATCATGTGCCCCTCCCCCACCCTTCCTCATCTTTCTTTCTTTTTCTGGTGAAATGAAAGTTCTGGTCATACCACTTCTCCTGCATCCTATATTTCTTTCTGTTGAATTTTTTCTCAGCTCCTTCTAATAGAAGATATAAGTTCTCTCTACATTAGCCTCCAGAACTATTCACAATACTCAAGCTGTGGCCTTACTAGGACACAAAATAGCAAAACAATTTATTTTTCTTCTGAAGCCTACCTTCCTGACTCCAGGTATTCTGTTCAATGTTGCCAACAACTTCTCACTTTGTACCTAGTGGTCCACTACAGGTGTTATAAACACCTCAGGCCCTTTCCATGCTCTACCGTCATTGGTTTTGCTCCCCAGCTAATACTTCTCAAATTTATTTATTATTTATTTATTTTACATTTGTTGACCGGGGGTGTCTGACTGAGCTGGAAAGGCTCTTTTTCAGCAGAGGCCCGGGGAAAAAAGCTCCACACAGAAAAATAATTACACATACATTTAGATATTTAGACATGATCAATATACACACAAATTACAATAGACATGTTTTTACAGTGGTATGCAGCACATCAACAGTTACAGTGAAGAGAAGAAACAAGAAAACATTAATTTAAAAATAAAGGTAATTAATAGATTTGTGGTATACAGCTGAAATTGAAATTAACTGAATGAATGAATTGAAATGGACAATTGTAGGACAAATGCAGTAATCTACTTTGCTCAACAATGAATCCCAACTTCTACCACTTAGATCATCTGCACAGCTTTCCAATGTCCTTTCTTTAACCTTTCCCATCCTTTGCAACTGTACCTATTTTGTATCGTGCATATGTTTTTCCCTTTTCATCAGCTATGCCAGACACAAACACATTGAAGAGTACTGGACCTGGGACTGATTAATGTAGTATTCCACTACTAAAAAGAAGTTATGTCTTACCATAACGCTCCATCTGTCTTGTTGATCTTCGTTCATTTATTACTGATGGGTTATCGGTTCCATCCTCGGACCCGAGCCGGCCTTATACCAAGCTCGCGTCAGCAAAAACTCTCAAGCCAAGATCCTACCCACAACACTCTGCACCCTGTTATCTCAGATCAAGTTTGCAAGTTGATAGACAAAAGTAGAGGCTACCTCTGGTCAAAACACACCTACAAGAATGGAAGAAGGACCATATGAAATCCACCAGGAACCTCTGGAGGGGGACAGAGGGTGGGGAGTAATGAATGAAGACCAACAACACAGAGGGAACGTTATGGTAAGTCATAACTTCTTTATCTGATGTTGTTAATCTTCATTCATTCCTTACTGATGGGACAAAGTCCCCAGCTACCTATATCCCTGGGCAGCCCTCGTGGAGGGACATTACTGAGCACCATGGAACCAAAAGAAGCTCTTCCTCTGGAGGCCAAATACAATTTGTAATGAAGAATAAAGGTATGGGGGTTGGCCCAAGTCGCAGCTGAGCAAATGACATTGAGGGAAGCCTTAGCATGGAAAGCTGCTGAAGTTGCCATTGCCCTTGTAGAATGTGCTTTCACTTTGTGAGGCAAGGTATTGTTGTTCTTGTTGTAGATGAAGGTAATGCAATTTCTCAACCATAATGCTAATGTAACTTTAGAAACAGAACAACCTAGTCTTAGTCCAGAAAAAGCCAGAAATAATTGGTCTGATTTACGGATAGATTTTATTCTGTCCAAATAAAAATGGATTTGCCTGTGAACATCTAGGGAGTGCAGGCAATACTCTCCCTTGTTAGAATGATTAGAAAAAATAGTGGGAGGTGAATAGACTGGTTGATAGACCGCTCTGACACCACTTTCGGTAAGAAGGAGGAATTAGTTCTCAGTGAGACTCTATTCTTATGGAAAATAAGGTAGGGACATTTGATTCATTAGGCTTGAAGTTCTGACAGATGTCTGGCCGATGTGATAGCAACCAGAAACAAGGTTTTCCAAGAGAGGTACTTTAAATCACATGAAGAAGCAGGTACAAAGGGGGTGCTGTTAGGGCTTGCGGAACCAAAGCCAGGTCCCAAGGTTGTACTGATTCTCTAAAGGGAGATTTTAGATGAAAAACTCCCTTCAAGAAAGTCTTACAGAGTCTGTGTGACATGAGTGAAGAGTTTTGGAAGCCAATGTAGAAATTAGACATGGCAGCTAAATGAACACAAACAGTAGAGGCTGATACCCCAGATTGAAAGAGATCTGATAAATAATCTAATACCACTGAAACTGGGGCTGACAAGGGGTCCAGTTGTTTGTTCGCTGCCCATAAGGTAAATCTCTTCCATTTGCTGGGATAGGTTACCCTGGTGGATGATTTATGAGATGTAATAAGAATATTGTGCACCAGGGAGGAGAGGTTATCCTGCTTGGCAATCATTTGAAGTGGAGAAACCAAGCTGTCAGCTTCAGGTTTGTTAGATTGGGGTGGGTCAGACCCTGTGGATGGGAGATCAATGTCGGAGTTGGATTGAGAGTCCATGGTCGATCTAGCAGGCGAGTCCAGAGGAAGGGGAACCAAACTTGTCGAGGCCAATAAGGCGCAATGAGGATTACTTTGCTCTTCAAAGGCTTTCTTCAAAAATTGGGAAATGAGGGGTAGAGGAGGGTAAGCATAAAGTAGACCTGAGGGCCAAACATGGACTAGAGCTTCTCTTTGTGACTGCCCTAGAGGGGGGATCAGGGCAAAGTAGTTGCTGCACTTCTAGTTGAATAGATTGCAGCAAGGCTGGCCCCAGTGGTTGAAAATTTTTGCTGCTATCACAGGATTGAGGGACCACTCCTGAGGTTGTAGAATACACCTGTCCAATTTGTCAGCCATAACGTTGGAGCTCCCAGGAATGTGCATTGCAATTAGAAAGCGGTTGGAAACTATCGCCCATTGCAATATACTGAAGGCCTCTCTGCATAATGGGTAAGATCTGGTGCACTCTTGCTGGTTGATGTACCAGACAACTGACATGTTGTCTGATTGGACTGCAATAGTCCCTGACAGAAGGACAGAGTGTAATGCTTGCAATGTTAGTAGGACTGCACTCAGTTCCAGGAAACTGATATGCAAATGAGCCTCTGTCTCCGATCAGGTGCCTTGGACCGAGTTTTCCTGACATAGCCCCCCTCCCACCCAATCAAGGAGGCATCCATGGTCACCATGGCTTTTGGCTGATGGGGGCTGAAAGGGTGAGACCATTGTTGGGGATTCTGAGACATCCACCAGAGCAAATCTTGCTTGCATCTCTGAGTTGCACTTATCTGAAAGGACAAAATATGTTGTAGAGGGTACCACTGAGTGAGAAGTAGCCAGTGAAGAAGTCTCATGTGGAATCTGGCCAGAGTAACAATGGTGATAGAGGCTGCCACTGACCCCAAGAGTTGGAGTATGGACCGAGCAGAAGATTTGTGGTGACAAATTAGTGGCTGAGCCTGTTGTCTTATTCTTTGACGTCTGTGATCCGGAAGAGATGCTGTGCAATTTCTCGTGTCCAACAGAACTCCGATGAATTCTAAAGATTTTGCCAAGGTCGTGTTGGACTTCCCCCAGTTTACAGTGATTCCAAGGTGCTGAGCTGTGAGAAGAGTGTAATCCAGAGCTTCCTCCAGTAGATGCTTGGTGGGGGCAGTAAGAAGCCAGTCATCTAGGTATGGAAACGCCTGGAATCCTTGAAGTCGCAGGTGAGCGATAACCATTGCCATGCATTTGGTGAACACTCTGGGGGCTGTAGAGAGATCAAAGGGCAGTGCTCGAAATTGGTAGTGACTGGCTCCTATGCGGAAGCAGAGGTATCTTCTTGAGCACTTATCCACTTTTATATGGTAATACGCATCTTGAAGATCTATAGAGCACATCCAATCATCTTCTTCCAAAAGAGGAAGGACAGACTGAACCGTGACCATCCAGAATTTTTCTGTTTTTACAAATTTGTTTAGTGTGCTGAGATCCAAAATCGGTCTCCAGTCCCCTGTCTTTTTTGGCACTAAAAAGAGTCTTGAGTAAAAAACGGATCCTATCTGGTCTGGAAGGATCGTTTGGATGACTCTTTTTTGTAGCAGCTTTCGGATTTCATGTGCTGCTGCTTCCCGTTGACTGGGTGGGACGTCGGGTAAATTTCTGGGTGAAGTGCAACAGAGATGGAAGGGAATGCAGTAACCTCTGGATATTATCCATTGTACCCAAGAATTGATGGTTACTGTTCGCCAGGCAGTGGGGTACAAGGATAAATGACCCCCGACCGCTTCCAGAGGTGAGCAGTCAGGCAACGCTTCAGGAGCACTGGTAGGGTTGCCCAGAGAAAGAATCTCTGGAACCCTGGTTTCATGGATCTCCCCTGGCCTGAAAGGGGCATCTTCCATTACATTTTCTGCCTCTGCCCTTAGGGAATAACTCGGCACGTGCGTCATGGAAAGAGCCCTGTGATTTTCTGTTCCACATCTTTCTGCTCCTCTGATTTCTGGAGTAGAATCGTTGGGTGGGGGAGTGTTGGACACTAATGGCAGACAGGGTCTTACCATCTTGTTCGCACCTTGCCAGCATATCCTTAAACTTTGGGCCAAACAATGAAGTGGCCTTGATGGGGCCATTCATAAAGGAAGCCTTAAAGGAGTCCACAAAGGTGAATCCAGCATGACATCTCATGACTATTCCTGCGCCTGTTGCTCTAGCCGCTCCTTCCGTTGTGTGTGAAATGAGGTACATGGAAGAATTGGATATCAATTCCAGGGTCGCTATCTGAGAAGCTACGCTGTCACGCACCTCATCAGAAACAGCTCCTGCCAAGGTTTCAGACAGTTGGTTGATAAGGTCTCTCTGGAACCTCGTAAAGTGTGCCAAGTAGTTCAAGGACCTTGCCGCAAAGGTCAATGAAGCAAACACATGCTTCCTGAGTCTATCACCCGCAACTCCTTGTTGGGCAGATGGACAGTCTGGCTCTCTTCTGCCAAGTCTTTTTTGGTTGCAGCCGCCACCACCATGGCATCTACTGGAACACCTTTGGACCAATGAGGATGTTCAGCAGGGGGAGATAAAATTTTGTCAGGCCTCCAAGGTATAACTTCCAAAGTGTCAGGAGCCTTCCATGCATGCTGGACGATGAACTGGGCAAGCTCATCAGCCGGTAGGGTAACCCAGGAGGTAGGGGGCTGGGCAAGAAAGGCCTACAGGAATATGGATTCCTCTGAGGAAGGGTTGGAGTACTTCTAGTCCCCCTCTGTCTTAGGATCTCGGATGTCACCAAAGGACACCTCATCACTCATCAGAGGGTGACCGTGGGGACCTATCCCCATCATCAAAGTCTGTATCTTCAGTTAGAGACACTCAGTGGAGTCCATGTGCTTCCACTTGCATGAAGCCTTGCAAGGGACTTCCTCAGTGGGAAACTCTGGGAAGGATTGCGAGGAAGGGATCTCCTGAAGGGGAGAAACCTGAGCCACTTGTGCCCAGGGTCCGGTAGTTGTAGCTTGAGACAGCTGCGGCACAGAGTTGGGCAAGGACTCTGACAGGGATGTTTTGCCAGCAGAGGCAAGTGCCATCTCCATGGCCTGGAAGGCCAGACTGCCCAAAGAGGGATGGGAGCCCAGAACAGAGCACGACAACCTCGGGACCGGGGTCACACCCCGCTCCAATAAGCTGACCCCCAGACCAGGAGTCTCAAGAGGGCTGTGGAGCATGAGGGGAGGAGGATTCCTGGAGGGTGCCATAGAAAAAATTGGCATCAAACCGAGAATGCCTGCCACCATGGCACAGCCGCTAGCCTGAGAAGAGCCCAGTACACCAAGGGCCACAAGGACGACTCTGGTTCCAAAGTGAGGTCCACTGATGGTGTTGAACTATGTGTTATCATCGTTCTTTTATGTAAAAAAAAAAAAAAATAAAAAAATGTGGATTAATTTTTTACATCACTTCCTGTATGTAATTATAAAACCAGGACGTGGGGAGGCGTCCTGGTTTTCTGAAGAAGTCCACAGATAATAAAGGTGGAAGAAAGCTTAAAAAATTACATTCCTCGTTCGTGACCTTTTTCATTCCAGTCACTGTTCTTCATTTGATATTCGTTTTGTTCGGGTTGCCGAAGTTTTTGTTTTGGTTTTGGGCTTCAATGCTTCCCTGGAAGTGGAAGGAGGAGTGTAAGGAGGAGTCTGTGGAGAAATACAGTCACCTGCAAGAGGGAGCACAGCTTTAGACAGATAAGAGAGTCCCCTGGCTGCAAGCAACTGATCGACAAGCCACAACACATCCTGTTCTGAGAGTCTCCTGGTCGACCTCATAGAGAGAGACCTGATGGAGAGTCTGGCCTGTCTAAAAAGGGGCTGTACTGACTTCCCACAAAAGGATCTAAGGAGGGAGAGTACTTAGTTTTTGCGAGTTCATGCGATGCAGAGTTTGGAACTGTGGGTGTCTGCACAGACGAAAATGGTGCTGAGGGTATCTGCACCGACAAAGGTGGCACCATAGGCAATGAGGATGTCTGCACAGTGAAGGGCAGTGTGGCAAATGTCTGCACTGAAGAATACGGTGCAATCAAAGAAGGTGTCTGTATTGGTAATGACGGTGCCGAAAGTGATTGTACAGAGCATGTCGGTGCTGAAGGCGTCTGCACCGTAGAAGGCAGTATCCCAGAAGTTGACTGCATCGGCAAGGATGTAGCCAAAGGAGTCAGCACCAATGATGCCGAAGGAGACTGTACCTGTAGAGATGGTGCCAACAGAGTCTGCACCATCAGTGGTGGTGAAAAGGAATGGGATGAAACTGTCAGAGCCATAAGTGTCTGCACCAGGAACTCTGGTGGCGGTGAGGAAGACATAGCTGGAGTGAGAATAAACTGGAGCGGTGCAGAGGCTGGGGCCAAAAGATGGCAGCACCGGGCCCGAAGTTTTCACCTTTTTGTGAGTCGACTCCTTGTGATCTTCAGAGTGAGCGACCTCAAAGAGGAAGAAGAAGAACGCCTCTTACAGGGTTTAGAAGGAGGGGGTGAGTTTTGAGGAGGCCTTTTAGTATAAGTTTATTCTTTCTTTCATTCAGAGCCCTAGTCAAGAAATTTCTACAAATCCCACATGGGGGGTTCACTGAAAGGTGGGAAACATTCAGACAATTAACACACAAATCATGACCATCAGAAAGCGGTAACTTATAGCCGCATTCTGTACATTGTTTGAAACTAGCACTACTTTTCTTATCCGACATTGTAATATCAAGGGAGAAACTATGACACTACTCAAAGGTTATGAAATCACCCAGAAGGGTAAGAAAGGGAGAGGAAGAATAACCATTGATGGAAATGAGAATTACCTCAAAGGTAAGAAAAAAGGACAGAAAATACTATAGGGAGACAGTTTCAAAGTTGCGACAGGGTAGGAAGATAGAGATAGTGAAGAATTGAAAACTTTCTAAACACTGATAGTAGAAAAACTTCAAAAAATTGAACACTTAGCTGAGAGAGGAGGCTTGACACGGCTGTACAGCAATGCAGCAAATGAGATCTGAGGTAACGGGGAGCAGAGCATTGTGGGTAGGATCTTGGCTCAAGAGCTTTTGGCTGATGCGAGCTTGGTATAAGGCCGGCTCAGTTACGAGGACAGAACCGATAACCCATCAGTAAGGAATGAACAAAGATTAACAACATCAGATCATTACTTATGCATGACAATGCATACCCCATCACAAAAAACTCTGTGCCCTACCCTCACATCATGCCACAGTGCAGTTCCAAGGTCTTAGTCCTGCCCACCATCCTCTGTAGTTTTCCTAGGAACCATCTATGTGGGACCAAGTCAATGGTCTTGCTGAAGTGCAGGTAGAGCACCGCCACTATTGGTAATTTGCAGTGAAGATCTCATGCAACTCAGTTTAACAGTAGATCAGGTTTTGACAAACAGCTCTTTAGAACCACAAATCTGTGTTGGTTACTGTCCTGAACATTTTTCTCCTCTGTGAAAATAACTAACCTTTTCAGGATTTTCTTGATGAATTTCAGTCACCATTGTTAGGCTAACAGTCCTGTACTTCCCCAAATGTATTTGTTCCACTATCACTGCTTTTTTAACATACACATTGACACTTCTATATCTTACCCTACAACACTTTTACAGGCCCATGTTTCTGTGATAGTTGCTACTATTTCCACCTGCACTGTTGCTTGCATCTCCCCTGCCTTCCTTCCTACCAGTTTAACATTACCATCAAACATAGTCCACATCACTTTTGTTTGATCATCAGTTATGTTCAGTCTTTGTTTTATTCTCCTGATTAGTGCCAGAGTATTCACTGTTCCCCTCTGATTCCCCATCACCTTACAGCACTAAGATCATGGAGAAGGACATCTCCAAACTAATTTTGCAATTCACTGTCCTCATGCATCACTGTCCCTTCTCAGCAAAAATGTAATGTGTCCCTAATATAGTTTCTAAGGAAGAGAAATGATGGGAGGAACAAAAACGCAGCCATTTGTCAAACTAAAACATGCTCTGTAAGGCATTCCAGCAAATATGGCACTCTGAACAGACACAAAACATTAACTCAGAAGGCTGAAATAAACTGTGTTAAAAAACAAAAAAACACCAGTGAAACAACAATATGCTCTGCAACAGCAGTGATATCAGCAGATCTTCGCACTCTACATAATGCCTAACTATCTTCTAGTCATGCTCTTAGCTCTATTTTTACCCCCCAGCTCCATCCCATCTATCCTCAGTATCTAAAATCCTTGAAAAATGTATTCATAATCAGCTTCTTATACACATCATACAAAACAACTTACTAACTCCTATGCAACATGGTTTCCGCCCTCACCACAGCACCTCCACAGCTCTCATCTCATTTACTTAAACTATCGCTAAAACTAGGGATCATAACAAACTAGTCTCATGCCTATTCCTCAACCTATCTAAAGCTTTTGACACCATTTCCCATACCTTACTTCTCTCTAAACTCTTTTCCCTCAATCTCTCCTCCTCTGCTATACTTTGGTTCTCCAGTTACCTCAACAACATATACCAATCTGTCAAATGGCTCTCTGCTCTCTCCCCCTCTTCCAAACCAAACAGGTGTCCCCAAGGGTCAAGCCTTGGACCTCTCCTTTTTAATATCTTTACAAATAACCTTCACACTTCTTGTTCCAACTCTTCTCTAACACAGTATGATAATGACTCCACTATTATCCCCAAATCTCTTCAGCAAAACAAAAATAACTTCATAGTATCTTCTCTTAATAATACTCTTATCTCTGTTGAGCCTCACACTAAACTCCTTGGTGTAATCATAGATGACCAACTGAAGTTCGATATCCATATACATCAAACCATCAAAAAGACCTACCAAAAACGTGGTCTCCTTTACAGACATAAGAAGTACCTCATTAACAGTGCTGAACACTCTAGCACAAACTCGTCTTCTCCCTACCATACTTTATGCAGCCCCAATTCTCTCCAATATTCAAGCTAATATAATAGCTACATTTGAAACCACATATAAAAAAATACCCAGATTCGCTGCCAACCTTCCATACCACTCTCACCACTGCAAAGCCTTAAAAAAACCTCCAGTGGCTAGAATTCCACAACCAACTACTCCTTCCCCAACTCCATCTCACCCACTCCCTCCTAAACCAATCCCCCAACTGCCCTGCTCTCTCAGACCTCATTACTCCCTAGTCTCCTAAGCGTCACCTACGCACTACTGAACTATACCTCCTTGACATCCATAAACCAAATACAAACATCGGCAAATTACTATACAGCCACTCCATTGCCACTGCCTGGAACTAACTTCCCCTTTCTCTAAGAACAAATAGCAATCCCCTAAACTTCAAAAATCAGGACCATTTTACTGAATCCTGGACTTGCCACTGCCCCTCTCCTACCTAAATTACTCCCTCTCCACTTTCACCTTCCCTCCTCAGCTCCCTCCTTTTCCCACTACCTGCTCATTCTAAGTCCATAAATAATCTTTCAACTAATAATTCATCTCTAATGGCAACTGTCATTCAGAATCTAACTATTCACATTTCATTCCATAGTTGCTTTAATATACCTCTTTGAAAACTGTTGCTATTTTTGTCTACATGTTCATATATAAGACATATCCTTTTTGTATAAGTATGTATGTTTGTTTGGAACCACACTGGCTTGCTATTGTATTCGACATCTTCAATTGTATATTGTATTTTTCTTGTTCAAGTATGTATGAGTCTGTACGTTAAAACTTTGAAGTTTTGCTTGTTAAGTAATTGTTATTTCTGTGGAGCTTTTCTCCTCGGGTCTCTGCTGAAAAAGGGCTCTGCAGCCCAGTCGACCAACCCAGTTAATAAATGTCAAATAAATAAACAAATAAATCTATAAAGTTACATCTGCAAAATGGTTTGACAAATTCTAAGGAAATTTTCTTGCAATTATACCAAATATCCTTAGCTGGATGCGTTTTGTTTCAAAGGCAACAATTCACTTTTATATAACGGTTTCTACTACACCATTTTAAAAAGATTTAAAATCTCACTGCTTGACAGAAAGAGTGTTTTGTGTCTGATATTTTAAAATATTGTAAATGTATGTCTTTGATATATTTTATATTGTTAAAATTTTGAAATAGTGTAGCTTGTTATTGTCTATTTCTACCAGCCATTCTGACATCAGTTATTAGAATCATATTTTCAAAATAATACATTTTAATATTAAGACAGTTATTATGCAATACAAGATCTAAAATTTTAAATGTTCTGAAATTCTAACTGCAGAACTTGAGTTCCAGTACTGGCTTTATTTGACTGGATACCGCTAGCAAATCTGCTACATTTAGCACAGAGCTCCATCCATCCATGGTCTTTTGTTCAAGATTCTGTCAGGTGCAAGAAGTTTTTCATCAAAGGGGAAGAAAAAAGGCTTTTTAATTAAATTATGTTTATATTTTTAAGTTGCACTTATAATGACCTGTGTGGTGATACTTTTTGTACTTCTTTGCTTTTTGTCCATTTATCTGTTAGCATTCTGTTAGTTTGTTCCAGAACCTTAAAATCTTATAGGTTCATAGGTTGGTACTAGGCTATCGGCCGTAGGGCCTATACAAGCCTAGCCATAACAATTCCCTGGCTATTTCTTACCACACTATTTACTTTCCTGGACCCCTGTCTAGCAGGGTGACTGACATGATCCCCGGGGTGAATTTCTTTTCTCCCATCCAATCGTCAAGGTTCCTTTTGAAGAGGGCCAAAGAGGCACTCTGTTTGACATGTATGGGCAGTCTATTCCAGACTTTGAGGAGTCTCTGGGTCAGGAACCCATCCCTCCAGCATGTTTTGTTTATTGTGATGACAAGGTTTAGATCCCCGGAGTTGACATGGCCTTGCATGTTGGGCAGAGATTGCCTCTGAGTAGATGATATGTGACAGAGTATAGCTGGAGTTTTTTAAGGCGGTTAGCATAGGGCATCTGCTTTAGGCTTGTGATTCTTTGAGTGAGGTATTTCTGCGGCCTTTCCAGTTGTTGCAGATGTCTTGAGAGGTACATACGAAATGGGGCGTTGTATTCTATAATGGGTCAAATGAGGATTGTAGCTTTATTTGCAGTTATGTGAAGACTGTATATTACTGCAGCATTTTAGCATTCTTTATACATTATACTGCACTTCTATTTCCAAAAGTAGAACTACATGTAAAAGAGGGTTTATATCAGATGATCAAAAGCTGAGAATATCAAAGCTCCAAACCTCAAAACCTGAAAACATTGAACGTGAAAAAAAAAAAGTACACACCCAAAACAACTCAAAAAGCTCTCTATGCAGGGGGGCAAGCCCCCCTGCACCCCCCGCTACTTAAATATACCAACTCCGAGATCGCACTAAAATGCAGTAAAGGAAAAACCTTCCCTTCCTGCACTCTATGGCTATCTCCGCTTTACGCTTCAATGTTTTCGAGGTTTACAGTTCTAGGTTTGGAGCTTCGATATTCTCAGCTTTCGATCATCTGATATAAACCCTGTAAAAGGTGGCTTTTTGTATTTTGAACCCAGTCTGGACACTCTTGTAGCTTCTTTCACAGCTGTGGCAGGACTGCTGAGCCTCATTTAGTCATTTATTACAGCATTACTGGTAAATTTCTACATAGTCTGGTGCCCTAGACTGCAGCAGGATTACAGCAGTGGCAGTAATTTTCCTAGCTGTATATACCTGCTTAGGGTTACATTTCAGTGCCTTTCTGTTAAGCTTGAGACTGTTTTCTCCCGTACTTGAGTCTGCTCCCCCCCCCCACAGGGGCATTAAGCTGACAGCTCCTGAATTTCTAACCACAGGACTTGATCCTCAGTTTGAAGTTTTTCCCCAACACTCCCAACCTTTTCTTGTTGTGGTTTTAAAAGGCTGTGTCTCTGGCTGCTGCCACTTATGGTAATCTGACTTCCAAAGTCCCTCCCTCCCTTCTTTCATTGTTACTGTCTGTTGTGTAACCTATTTAAGTGCTTTCCCACAAGGTGTTTTCCATTTATCCATAATACTCACGGCCGGCCTTAGGCATAGGCGAACTAGGCAACCGCCTAGGGCACCATACAGGCCGGCATCGTAAAGGGCGCAATTTGTGTATATTTATTTCTGTATTTATTTTGATTAATTTACTTTTCTTATTATGCGAATGCATAATAAGAAAAGTAAATTAATTAAAATAAAACATAGGGCACCGGAAACATAGTGTGTGGGGGAGGGGGCAAGCGCCCTCCCACTTTTATACCTGCAGGTTGGCCAGATGCTTCACCAGTTAACCAAAAGAAAAAAAAAAAACACTTCACTCGACGGTAGTGGAGTCTTCTCCTTTAAGGAGGAACATGCGTGCTTCACATGCACGCACACCAGCGTGGATGTAAAGAAGGGGTTCTAAAGTTGTGCGCAGAAATTAAACTAGCACTTCAAGAGAGGTGTTAATTGCATGTGTACGCATGTGGCCGTTCGGTTTAAAAAGAAGGTAAGTGTATGTGTGTCTCTGTAGTTTAAACTGGGCTTCTGTATGCGAGAGAAAGTGTGTGTGTGTGTGTGTGTGTGTGTGTGTGTGTGTGTGTGTGTGGAATTTATATGAGTCATTCTGTCTGTATGAGAGATAAAGTGCGTGTCTTACTGTGTGAGAGAGTAGGTGTATGTGTATGAGAGAGAAGGTGCTTGTTTGTGTTGTATGAGAGAGCAGGAGTGTGTGGAATTTAAACAAGTTGGTAGTTGCTGTATGAAAGAGAAGGTATGTGTGTCTTGCTTCTTGAGAAATTAGGTATGTGTATTTGTACTGCTAGCTGTGTGTGTGTGAGTGAGCAAGCAACATACCTCTCAACTGTCCTCATAAAATTTGTTGTTCTTTGGTAAATCACAGAACTGAAGTCACCCAGATAATGATTATATATATATATATATATATATACACACATACACACACTGTACTAGCAAGTGAAAACTAACATCCCAGTCAAAAGCTAGAATTTCTCTTGCTGGAAAGCTTGCCTGAAAAGAAACATTATGTTTAGCAATAGAAATATAAGTGCATCTCCTCTTGGTGAATGTGAATGTTGGAGGTAATGTACTGTTGATTTCCTTATTTTACTTGGGTGCTGTTAACAAAGTAAGACCCACTAAATGCATCTGCTTGTTTTCAAGGATGACCCATTGATCCTTCAAGCTACATGAAAGCTGAGCATGTGGGGATCAAAGTCATTATACAGAACTCATCCAAGGATCATTAACACATTCATTAAATTCTACTGTTGTACATTATATTTATTATAGTAATCCCTTAATCTTTAGTTCTAATGCATAATTAGAACTATTCCAGCTGCAAGTGTGGTTCAGAATGTAGATTTCTTCAGGCCTTATTAAAGACTGCAAAATTTAAACCATCTTGTTTCATGACTAGTAATAAAGTACACATTTGAAAAGCTTCTTTACTTTTCTACCTCCCAACGGCCACATGCATGATTGCTAAAATGACCTTAGGCCATACAGTACACAGACTTTGTAAATAGTGACCCTGAGCTAGCAGACCTGGAGTATTCATGTCTACCTCCAGTTCTGGAAGAATGAGTAGGAGGCCCACTGAGGACCTTCTTAGTCTTTGTACAGAATAACCGCAATAAGGAATGTAGAGTTTTAATAGCTTTATTGAAGGAAATTATTTTGTGGCCTGTTAGGATAGCCATCTCAGCTGAAGAACTGACCCATAATACCCCCAATCTACTTTTGTTGATAACTGAGTTGCCATTTGTTTCATTCTCATTGGCACATCACTTGTTGCTATGACCTCCACCTATTTTCATCTGTAGGCCCATCCAAGAAAAAAGATGGACACCCCATATTTTCCATAGTTGGCATTGCTGGGTGCTCATGATATCATTGGTTACATTCTAAGCAGGCTTTTATCCATAGTGCTGGATATTCCTGATGTATGTTTTTCTTCTGTACTGTCCATAGGGTCATAGGTAAGGACATTTTAATTTTTATGCTCAAATTAACCTATCCTATTTGCTTAGATTGACCTTACCCATTCCATGGTTGATAGTTATATGTTACCCTTAATGATGATAACTGGGATCATACTGTAAAAAAATTGAGGGGACCCATGCATGGGATAAAACATATAGGAACTACCTCTGGCCATTAGTGGTACACAGGCAGTCTTGGGCTGAATATATAGACAACTTTCAGACTTCATATCCTTCAGAAATGCACATTAACTCAAATCCTGTTGTTCTAGTAACTTTTCTAAGTTAAAAACAGTGCAATATTTAAAATCTATCCCTATTTATTCGGCCATTGCATCCACATCATGTAAGTAAGAGGTTGAGAGGCATGCATACCTCTCAATTGTCCAGATTTTTGCCTCATATTTTTGGCTTATTCCTCATAAAATGTGTGGTTTTCTGGTAAATCACTGATGATTTAAATAACTAAATGCCATACATTTGAGTTTCAGCCTTCACATCCTTCAGAAAATGTATGTTATAACACATTTCATTATTCTAGCAACTTTCTAAGTCTGTAAGCGCAATATTTATAATCTGCCCCTGTTTGGGGGGTCTTTGACCCCCCCATTATTTTTAGACTTTATTCATATTTCTTGTGCTAAGAGGTTGAGAGGTATGGAGGCATGGTATTTACTGCTGTAGTTGCCAATTATTCGCTGCATTTTAAGGGGGGGTAGGGTTCTGCATTTCATAGTGTGCCCTCCTTTAAGATGTCTAGTAACTATGAACTTTTCTGAAAATGGTTTCTCAGTCATTCTCTATTGCAATATTACCAGTGTACCACTTTTTTCTTTACTGTAATGTAGGCAATTATTTCTTCAAGGACAGCAAGCACTGAATTTGTAGATGAAATACTGAAATGTAAAGTTGTTTGCCAGTAGCAGCCTCTTCATTAGTTACAAATCTCTTGTGTATAATTATTCGGATTAATTTTACTTCTGCAGAGATTGTGCTTATTGACTATTAGTGGTGGGTTGCAATGACAGATGTTTGAGGGGCCTTTTATAGTCAAAATGTTCTGAAATGGGCAGTTTTGTCATTATTGGTTCATACATTTTGTTTCATTGCTTACTGGAAAAATGTTCAAAACTAAAATTTAAAACACACTAACAATTGTAAATGTTTTCATTGTGCAGCTAGCTGTTTTTTTTTTCTTTGTTTATCAAATGGCACACTGTGGTGTAGAATGTGAAAGCAGTATTGTAGCATAATTGCCTTTGGTGCAGAAGGCTGTGGATTCTACTTCCACACCATGTAGATGGAGTGCTGATACTGCAGTGCCCATATGATTGTTGATTATTTGGTGTATTATAAGGGGGGGTAGGGGTTCTACACTCCTGAGTATGTCCTTTGTATGAGATGCATAGTGACTATGAACTTGTTAGTCATTTCCCATTGCAATATTACCAGTGTACCAATTTTTTAATATAATATAGGCAATTAATTCTTCTAGGGCAGCAGTCACTGAATTTGTAGCTAAAACATTGATATGTAAAGTTTGCCAGTAGCAACCTCTTCATTAGTCACAGATTTCTTTAATGTGGAATTCAGATGATTTTACTTCTGCAGAGATGCGTATGGAGTAATACTGGTGGATTGTAATGACAGAAGTCCTGAGTGGCATTTTATGGTTGAAATTTTCTGAAATGGGTAGTTATTGGTTCATACAATTTGTTTCATTGCCTATTAAAAGAATGTTTAAAACTACACAAGTAAAACACATTCTAATAAGTGGTGCTGTATTATACAAGGAGCATAATTCAATGCAATCAGGAATGTGAACCAAAGAACAAATACATGTATGCATGGCCCTAACAATGTGTGCAAGGAGTCTGTTTTGAAAATAGACCAAAAGTAAACAATTCTCCACTGGCCTGATGCATTTTCTATAATGTGGGTTTTCATGCCATTTCAATGAATGTGAGTTTCAAAGGCAGAGAAGTTAATTGCTTATGCTAAGTCTGTTTTCATTGCAAGACTGTATTGTTTGCTTAGCAAATGGCTATCTTTGTTTGAGCTATTTTATTTCAATATCTGTAATCACTGTAGAATCAAATAAAAAACAGTATGCATGGTAACTGGTTAACACTGCAATAGCCGAGGAGGGGACTGCTGCTGGGGGGGGGGTGGCAGGGGGTTGCTGCAGGAGGGTCTGCTGTGTGAGGAGTGGTCTATTACCCTGCCTAGGGCCCTATTTGACCATGATCCCACTCTGGTATTTAAAGTAGAAAATGCTGCAAAGGTAGTTGCAGTATAACTACATTACAAGGTATCTTTTTCTTCCTATGCATTTAAATAATTTAAGGAAATGACTGGACTAACTTTCTTGGGGAGTGACCCTGTGGGTGTGGCTGAAATGGTATGGGTGGGGCTTAGGGGGGCATCAAAGCACTACTTCGCTTAGGGCACCATTTCGGCTAAGGCCGGCCCTGATAATACTAAGTGCTCACTCAGTAACCCAGTATTGCATTTGAGTAAACCAAACCTTGCTACAATTGGGTCCTGCTGCAGAGCTTAGTCAAGTGTACAAAACATTTAAAGGATATAAACTTGAAGGTGAGCAACTTTTGTATGAATGAGATCAGCAAAAAATGAAAACCAAAAGCAGTCTTACAGAAATGCAACCTCTCTGCACCCACAGAGGAGTAATCACCTAAAAATAATAAACAAAAGTCTCTTCTATGAGATGCTGCAGTCTTGCAGTCAGTAAAACAGTATATAATTTAAGATGCTAACAGTTAACACGACACCCTGACCTCATGTAGAAAATGGGAAAAAGGGGGTTGATGATGATGATGATGATAATTCAAGATCACATATACATACCACTACAACATGTATTACAAGACCAAATGCAGGGAAATGATGCAAGCATATCAAAATGGGTAACAAAGTTAGGAGCAGATTAAGGGGATGTATTTTACTGCATAGATATGCTTGCAAACTGTACATTATAACCTGAATTTGTGTTGAAGTGTTAATTATGGCTAAGAACTACCAGCTGCTTGGTACTTCTGCTAGCAAGGTCTGACTAGTATTTAAATGATAAAGTGTATAAACACTTTCCTCTTGCACCATCCTAGTTACTGCTAACTTTGACAAAACTGGTATTTTTCATATACACTGCACAAGCCTAGCTTCTTAAAATGAATCCATCTAGAAAATGAATCAGTATCAGTGCAAGACACTTTTGCCCACATACAAAAAAAGCTGTAAAATGCTGCTCATATTAAAAATCACACACTGTAAGAAATTGTATATTTAAAGTGTCATTTCTTTCCAAAATCATAACAGATCTACAGATTTCAAAGATGTCTCCCTTTACAGTAGAGCGCTTCTAACATAATACATCAGTTGACCCACTGCATGGAAATTGTTTGTCTTTTTATTGCTATCAGTTAACATTAATTTATTTAAAATATTTACAGCCTCAAAAAAAATATATAGTTATATGCCATGTCATAGATATATATATATATATATATATATATATATATATACTTCTATAAATTCTGTACTCTTTACACCTTTCACCATTACACTGTGGTGTTATTCCATTATCATGCTTGGTATATAAGGCTGCACTTTTCTGAACATTGCTCTCAGTACGTAGGAAAGTATATTACTAAATTATTTCATGAACTTTATTTTAACTGTACACAATTTGCCTGTGGTAAAAGCTGGATATATCCCTTCTACCAATGCATTCCTCAGAAACTATACAAGTTATTTATTTGAAGTCTATCACCCTTTTACCAATATACATCATTTACAGACTTGTCCTTGATCTTATTTTACTACTGTTTTGCATTCCCATTTACTCATGAATGTAGTGTTCCTTACCTTATCTCAAAGACCTTCATCACCAAACAGGTAACTGTGCCTATTAAATTGCTCTATGACAGCTTAGTGCTGATAATGCCATCTTTCCTCCCAAATTTGCTCCACTCTTTTTATTCACCTCTTACCGCTGCCTATGTCTTCCTTTTTCCAGATTACTTATGGCAGTGTACAGTTTTTACACATTTCAATGGTCCATTTAACCCCTCAGTATAAATTTTGACCCCTTTACTACTCAGCTCAGTCAGCACTGTCCTTATTGCATAACATCCAAATCATGCATTCCATTACAGTCGACACTCCCACAAGTCATTTTCAGCAAACATACATCACTAGTCTTCATCATGCCCCTGATTCAACCAAGATATCACCTTATCCTCCTATCAGCTTAATGAACAGGGAATAAGGAGGGCCATTGTCATTTATTTATTTAAATTATTTCTTAGGCATCCTATATGGCAAACCTGTCTAGTCAAACAAATCACAGTAAGCACAACTGATATAGGCCCTGTGCATCATGCAACTTCCACATTCTACTCATTTCTTAATCATTCAACATCCCTATCCTAATCAATGGACTAAGCAAACTTCACCAGTCAGGGCAACTAACCTTTCATTTAAACTTATATACTCACTGATACATTTACAAAGTATCTAACACCATAGGGTTGGGAGGGTGGCCTAATGGTTAAGGTGTTTGCCTTACAAACATAAAGTGCAGGGTTTGAGTCTCACAAGGGATAATTGGCTAGGCTTACAATGGCTCGCAAGGGCAGTTAGCCTAGTACTAATCTATGATCCTATGATCCTATGAAATAACATTCTTCCATGCTGCTCCCCAATAAACATAGCAATATCCATCTTTCATCCCTCACATTTGAACACAGCTGAACACATCTGAACACAAACACATTTGTAAGCCTCACATTTGAACATAGCTGAACACATTTGAACATATGAACACAAACACATTTGTAAGCCGCGGTGGTGCAGCGGTAACATTGTCGCCTCACAGCAAGAGGTTCTCCCGTTCGATTCTCAGCTGGAGCGCCTTCTGTGTGGAGTCTGCATGTCCTCCCCGTGGTCAAGTAGTGTTTGAAAGACATGCATGAATGGGCGTGCCTTCGTTGAAGGTTGGGCGTTGGGCTGGCACCGTAAAAATCTACTGCCAATCATTAGCGGACCGGAGTTCCACTGTGGCAACCCCTAACTGGGAAAAGCCGAAAGATGAACAATAACATTTGAACACAGCGAAAGAAACTCACTATCAATTTTCTCCTAATAGTATCAGATATTTTGATGTTAAATTGAATTATATCTGATGGTATACAGTTAACCCAAATTCATGTGTGATTTAATCTCTGTCCTCCACAAACACATGCACATTATATCTATCTATCTATATCTATATCTATATATATATATATATATATATATATATATATTACAGATTTATTGCTCTTCCATACTTAGCTTCTACAAAATGCTCCTAGTCACCTTAGTATCAGATTATTCATATGGCTAAATAATACCATACTTCACATCACTACATAAAGTACATAATCATATCATTGGTCCTGAATTATATATGTTACTAAATACAGGGCTAGCCACCTGGCAATGTGAACGATGGCTCTAGATGACCATCACTGTTGAAGTGACACCCCAACCCCATGTGCAAAATGGGAAAAAGGGGCTGTGGATGGATGAATATTTTATTAGATACAATAACATATCTCTACCTTACACTTTAGCAGCTTCATATGCTGTTTTCATGGTATTTTATAATATCACTATAGCTCCAATCTAATGGCCTTTCACTATGCATAATCTTCACAAATGACAAGAACAAACACTTGCATTTATATTATATAGCTCACGTTTTGTATTTTTTTTTAATTTAGCACTTCTATACAGTTAATATTTTACCATAATCTACACTGGTCTTTACTATGCAACTGATATTCAAACATATAAGAACGGTTACAGTTGGATAACACTGCACCATACTTTATAATTTCTAGTCATGTTCAGGAGTTCCAATTAACTATCCTTTCAGCATATACAATATTTGTGAAAGAGAAGAATTAAAAAAAAACTCACATCTGTACTAGAGAGCACAGAATTTTCCTTACAGTTGTACCATTTCCATATTGTTAGTATCCATCACATTCTCCATTTCTTAGTCTAATTAAAGTGGTCCATATGATCTATATTATACAATGATGGGTCATTCTTATTCAGAAGTGAGCATACTGAGTAGACAGCCCAACCAGCATGCCTGTTGTAAATCAAGCATATATACCAATAGAAGAAATTCAGGCCACTAAAGGACCATTCAGTGGCCAGACATTTCTACTGAAATATGCTTCAGAGGGACGGTGCAGAACAGAAGAAGAATAAGGTACGTTCTCAAAAATAAAGCCTGATCTTCCTTCTTTTTTGTGCTGTCCCTCCATAAAACTCAGCAGACTCTGGTACCTCTCATCTTCATACAAAACAGCAGTGGAGATTCTCTTTTCTCCAATGATGGTCTTCAACAGCTCTGATGTATTGCGCAAGTGTGGGAAGGTAAGTTCCAAACATATGGGCAGAAAACATGGAAAAACAAGGAAACAATGCAGCAGAACACTACAGCACAATTATACAAATGTATTATTTAAGAAAGGTAAGCAATTTATTTTTTAAATAGTGTCATTATATAACAGCAATAACCCACTTTTGGATGTGGGTATATCAAGATTTACCCACACCACTTCTGGATATTGCTTAAATATAGTACACCAATGAAATTCACACTTCTAGTGACAGTTTCATATAAAGTTAAACTTCACTATTTCTAAACAAGCGTAATGAATGGCATCTTCAATACCATATACCCTCAAGATCCAATTAACTAATTAAAGAAAGAAAAATGCCAACTTTTAAAACATTGTTTTAAAAATTAGAAAACAGTGTTTGCTCAATCTGAAAAAAAAAAAGCTCATTCAGATGGTTTATAAGTCACCATAGTCAGTTCAACCATTGTAGTCAGTCATATGGTGAATCAGGTCTACTTGATATGGCCGACATTTCACAGTGTCGAACTTCATATGGTCGAGACCATATGATCGTCATTTGAAATGCTGACCATACAAGCAGAACACAAAATAAAAACTTACCTTAACGCTGTGAGCAGGGGGGGCTTCACCCCCCCGCGCCCCCCCCCCACCCTCCGGAACTTAAATTTACCAACTCTGAGATCGCACTACAGTGCGGAAGTGGAAATCTTTCCATTCCACACTGTAGGAAGATGCCAGTTTCCCATGGTCACCATTTCAAATGTCAATCATATGGTCTTGGCCATATGAATGTCGACATTGTGAAATGTCGACCATTCGAATGGGACCCGGTGAATCACACTATACAGTATGATATCTTAATAGCCTCCATAAATGTTATCTCAGACTCTTCTCTAGTGCAGCTGCTTGCTCAAATATGTTATTATTAAGACATTTCTAGCAAAAAAAAATACAAAGATAATTCCTTACCAGGTGTAGAGACCACAATTATGTTCAGACAGTGTACTGGAAGAACACCTTGGCAAACTAACACACTCTATTGAAAATGTGTCCATTGTACAATCCACAAAATACACAGAGAGCCATCATGTATCTCGAGCCCTCTTGTCACAGGGAATGCACACAAACATATGCTGAAACTCCATTATCTTTACATTCAACTTCTATTTTTCCAGCAGTATCAACATTTTTCAATCTAACAGTCTCTGCCTTGATTTGGTGAACCTGTAACTGTGCTAATTTCTGTTGTAGTTTCTTTATTCTTGCAATTACTTCATCAGGGGTTTTCCGAAATCAACTTACCATCATTACAAAATACTTTAATAGTATCTGGCAATGTCATTTTATACTTTAACTATATTTGTCTTTACTTAATGTATCAATTAATTTATTTATTTATTAATGTTTACCAGGACAGTTCAACTTGATTAGCACTGTAACCTCTTTTCAGCAGAGATCAAGAGAGAAAAACTTCCATAAATCAATATAAAAAGAGAGGAGGTACAAAAAAATAATATAAAAAGTTACAATAATTTTACTAGTAGGTTAATAGAACAATATAAAGTAAGCATATCGGCAAACAGCAACAAGGTATGAGTTAATCTTAAAGATTTACAATAAATGTTATCCAGAATTAGTCACAATTACACATACAAAGCAGATTTGTGGTAGAGCGATTTTAAAAATCAGCCGCATTCATATAAAGTTGCGCAGCAGTATTAGAGCACAGTATAGATACTAGTTGTATTGCAGTGCAAAGCAAAAACAGGGTTAAAGAGGAGTTCTCAGCTAACAGTTACTTCCCTAAATCACAATGTTTCAAAGTCACCTCAGAATAGTTATGTTCAGCATGCTCTCCACTAACAATATTTTTACCTGGCTACCAAAATTGCCAAAGTACTTGATCCTTTATAACAAGCTAGAAATTCAGTCATCATCAGCTCAGGCTTCCCATATTTCACATCTGACTTGGATGTGGGGAAGAATTTCACCACTACAATCCTCAAAAGAATCATTTTAACCCCTATTTTTTTACCATCCTGGTTTTCACATAGTTCATTAAATCTGTCCTTTCTTCATCTTATAAAACTCCAGTAAATCTAGAGTTCTGCTTCCTTGCCTTATCCTTCATTCTAGTCACTAGTGGTTCACCTGCTGAGTTTGTATTACTATTTCTTCTGCCCTAGCTTGACTCTCAAACATTTGATATTTGTTGATTGTGTAGGAATTCCGCATCACATTTCATGTTTGTTGACTGTGTAGGAATCCTGCATCGTCGACTCCAGCTCTGTGCAGTCATTAACAACATAGTCAGCATATTCCACAGTTGAATTCTTACTGCTCTGAAATTGGCACTTCTGTACCATTTCACCTTATCGTTTTTTTTCAGTGGTTATGCAGCAGCAGCATGGCCACTCTGCTCCAACTCATCGTTCACTTTATTGCCAAAAAGCACACACTATTTCTTCCATCACCAGTCCATAAATTACACCTTCACAATTCAATACACTGAAAGATATGATGCAAGAACTACTTTTGGTTTAAAATGTAATGGTTTTAATTATTATGCAATGACTTGAACAGGCAACCAACTTCATCAAGCACTGCAAGAATTTCCCATGTTCAGATTTGTTTTGTTTAGTTTGTACATTAGTTGACCATATGTATGGATGTATAATGAATTTCAATCTGCACTCAACTGAATATTCAAGCTAACAAAACTGACTCTATCAAACTCAACTCTACCCACCTACTCTGTAAAATAAAGCACAATTGAAAAACTGTTTCTGCAGGGGGCAAACACCATTGTGTCTGCTCACAGCCCTGCTGCTTTAAATATACCAAAGTTAACATAACACAAAAGTTGGGGGAACAGCAAATTCCCTTACCTCACTGTGTGCAGTTTCAGGAAAAACACACACAGTGGCATACCTGCACATGATCTATCATCTGCGTACATTTACAGAACAGACTTTGATGTAACGCAGCAAAACAACTTAATTAAGTGCAATTTGACAAATTGAATCAATGACACTGTAAAATGTGTAAACTGACAGTTTAACATTAAGGCTCTTAGCTTTTAACAAGCTTAATACAGTAACAACTTAATCTCCATTTAGCAAGTGTGTGATTCTATTAGAAAGACGTTTTTATCAGTTTTCAACAAAATGAAAGATTTAAATTCAGTTCAACAGTGACCTGAATTGCACAAAGTAGACACTAAAGATGAAGAACTGTGAACTCTTAAGAAATATTCTGTGCTAAAAAATACTATTTTTGCATAATGCACTGTTTTATTCTTGATAGTGTACTCAGAGGTATTAACCCAACCACTGGGGATGCACAAGCCAGTGCATTTCTTTGTGCCAGTCCCAAGCCCAGATAAATGGGGAGTGTTACATCAGGAAGGGCATCCTGTGTAAAACCTTTGCCAAATGACATATGCGAACAACAGCAGTAAAGATTTCCATATCGGATCGGTCAAGACCCGGGTTAACAACGACAGCCACCAGTACTGTTAGCCAACAGGCTGTTGGTGGAAATTGGGCTACTGTTGGCCAAAGGAGAAGAAGAAGAGGGAGAAGACATGCCTGAAGGTAGGAAGAGAGGAGGAAGGTTAACAGTGTTGTAGTGAGGGTAGGAACTTTGAATGTTGGTAGTATGATTGGTATAGGGAGAGAGCTGATATGATGGAGAGAAGGAAGGCTGATATATTGTGCGTGCAAGAGACTAGATGGAAGGGGATTATGGCCAGGTACATTAGAGATGGGTTCAAATTGTTCTATCATGGTGTGGATGGAAGGAGAAATGGGGTAGGTGCTATCCTGAAGAAACAGTATGCCAAGAGGGTTTTGGAGGTGAAAAGAGTGTCTGATAGAGTGATGTTTATGAAGTTGGAAATTGATGGTGTGATGATGAATGTTGTTAGTGCATATGCTCCACAAGTTGGGTGTGCGATGAATGATAAAGAAAAATTTTGGAGTGAGTTGGATGAAGTGGTGGTTAGTGTACCCAAAAGTGAGAGAGTGGTGATTGAAGCAGATTTCAATGGGTATGTTGGTGAAAGGAACAGAGGGGGAATGAGGAAGTGATGGGTACGTATGGTGTTAAGGAGAGGAATGCAGAAGGCCAGATGGTAGTGGATTTTGAGAAAAGGATGGACATGGCTGTGGTGAATACGTATTTTAAGAGGAGGGAGGAACATAGGGTGACATACAAGAGTAGAGGAAGATGCACACAGGTGGATTATATCCTATGCAGGAGGGCCCGTTTGAAGGAGATTGGAGACTGTAATGTGGTGACAGGGGAAAGTGTAGTTAGGCAGCATAGGATGGTGGTCTGTAGGATAACATCGGTGATCAAGAAGAGAAGGAGGACAGTGCAAAGGATCAAATGGTGGAAGTTGAAAAAGAGTGATTGTGAGCTGGATTTCAGGGAACAGTTAAGACAGGCAATAGGTGGCAGTGAAGAGTTACTAAATAGCCGGGTAACTACAGCACAGTTGGTAAAGGAGACAGCTAGAAAGGTGCTTGGTGTAACATCTGGACAGAGGAAGGCGGACAAGGAGGCCTGGTGGTGGAACAAGGAAGTACAGGAAAGTATACAGAGAAAGAGGTTGGCGAAGAAAAAGTGGGATTGACAAAGAGATGAAGAAAGTAGATAGAAATATAAGGAGATGAGGTGTATGGCAAAGAGAGGTGGCGAAGGCAAGGATAAGGTATACAGAGAGTTGTATGAAAGGTTGGACACAAGAGGGAGAAAAGGATCTGTATCGATTGGGTAGACAGAGGGACTGAGCTAGGAAAGATATGCAGCAGGTAAGGGTGATGAAGGATAATGAGGGAAATGTACTTACAAGTGAGGAGAGTGTGTTGAGCAGATGGAAAGAGTACTTTAGCTGATGAATGAGAGAGAAAAAGAGAAGGTTGGATAATGTGGGAATAGTGAATCAGAAAGTGCAATGGATTAGCAAGGAAGAAGTAAGGACAGCTATGAAGTGGATGAAGAATGGAAAGGCTGTTGGTCCAGATGACATACCTGTGGAAGCATGGAGGGGTTTAGGAGAGATAGCAGTGAAGTTTTTAACCAGATTTTTTAATGAAATCTTGGAAAAGTACAGTTTTGTACCTACCATAAATGTAGATGTCCGATAGGTATGCATCTGCAGTCCTTACATATGGGTTGTCCTGCATCAGGCAGCCCTTCGGTCGGCCGGATTCCAAAGTCTGGGTCCGGCGTCGGCTGATGTCGCCCTCTCCCCGACGTCAGAGCGCCTGGGGTATAAAAGCATCAGCCGACGCCATCTTCCTCAGTTTTTCTTGCCCCAGATGCCCTCTAAGGAAGGCTAAATTTGGAGAGATGCAAAAAATTCCAAACATGCACAGTAATATAAAACAAATACACCATAATAGATAACCCCAGCTAGCTATAAGAGGGATAAGTACCCAGGAAATACGACAGAGGGGAAGGAGGGAGGGTAAACCTGACTGCAGATGCATACCTATCGGACATCTACATTTATGGTAGGTACAAAACTGTACTATGTCCTTCAAGGATGCATCTGCAGTCCTTACATATGGGTAGAATACCATAGCCAAGCTGGGGGTGGTAGGATCTAAGAAAGGGATGGTGTAGCTAAAATGCCCTGCAGGACTGCCGTAGCAGAGCCTGCTCTGGATCTGGAATATAAGGGTAAGTTGTAATGCTTGGAAAATGTATGCACGGAGCTCCATGTAGCAGCTTCTAAAATGTCCTTGGTAGCCACCCCTCTTAAGAAGGCTGTGGAGGTGGCTGTGGCTCTGGTGGAATGAGGTCTAATGTTAGCTGGCACAGTTTTGCCATGAAAAGAGTAACAGAATCAAATGCAATTCCCTATCCATTTTGAAATTGTCTGTTTGGAAATTGCTTTGCCTTGTACACCAGCAGCATATGTTACAAATAGCTGGTCAGTTTTTCTGTAAGTCTTAGTTCTGTCCAAGTAGTAGCGCAACTGTCTGTGAATGTCCAGGGTATGCGGAAGTTTCTCCCCTTTGTTTTGTGGATTTGGAAAGAAGGTAGGCAGGTGAATAGCTTGGTTCAGTGAGACCCTGGATACCACCTTTGGCATGAATGAAGGATTGGTTCTCAGTGAGACTCTGTCCTGATGAAAAATAAGAAATGGTTGTACTGCCATGAGGGCCTGCAACTCAGATACTCTTGCTGAGGTTATGGCCAGAAGGAAGGCAGTCTTCCAAGACAGGAACTGTAGTTCTGAAGATGCTGCTGGTTCATAGGGAGGTAGAGTTAATTTTTCCAACATGAAGTTAAGGTCCCATGTAGGCACTGGTGGTTTTCTTGGAGGATTGATGTTTTTAATTCCCCTTAGAAACTGCCTTAGGAGAGGATGAGAGAAGACAGGTGGATCAGTGTTGTATTCTGCTGAAATTGCTGAAGCATGAATTTTTATGGAAGAGTACGAAAGGTCATTGTGGAGCATTTCTGCCAAGTATTCCAGGATACGTGCCAAGTTCATCACTGTCGCATCTAGGCCCTTTGAGGTGCACCAAGTGCAAAATCTTTTCCATTTTGCTGAATATGCCTTCCTTGTGGAGGGCCAGCGAGCTTCCATGATGATGTCCTTCACTGTCTTGGATAGCTTATCCTGGTGAGGAGTCAAGGTATTCTCCAGGCTGTCAGCTGCAAGGTTTTCAGGCTGGAGTGCAGAGTTTTGTAATTGTGTTGTGTCAGAAGAAGTGGCCATTGTGGTAGAGGCCACGGTTTCGTGAGTGACATGCTCCTTAACAGTGGGTACCAGTGCTGTCTGGGCCAGTCCGGAGCTATCAGAATCACTTTGGGCTGCTCCGTCCTGATCTTCATTACGACCTTGGTCATTAATGGAAGAGGTAGGAATGCATACACTGTTAGAGTATTCCAGCTGAAAGAGAGGGCGTCCACTTTCCATGCTTGTGGGTGGTATGTCCTTGAGCAGAATTTCTTCAGCTGATGGTTGTGGTGGGAGGCAAAAAGATCTATGTCCGGCCTCCCCCATGATTGTGTTACCTGAAGGAAAATGTCTGGGTGCAGCATCCATTCGTGAGGATCCATGATATTTCTGCGCAGGCTGTCCGTCAGTATATTGTCTTTTCCTGGAGCAAACTGGGATTGCAGCTCTATATTGATTTTTAGGGAAAGTTCCCAAAGATTCATTGCCAGCCTGCAAAGAGGGTAGGAATGGGTACCTCCTTGCTTGTTTATGTACCACATAACTGTGGTATTGCCTGTCCTTATTAGCAGGTGTCCTTGATGCAGAACATGTTTGAAGGCCTCGATTGCATGTATCGCCGCCAGCATTTCCTTTTGGTTTATGTGCATGTGCAATTCTTTCTGTGACCATAGTCCTTGAATGCATCTGCCCTCCATGTGTGCTCCCCATCCATGGTCTGAAGCATCCATTGTAATGGTTTGGCTGATTATTGGTTTGCTGAAGGGCAGACCCCTGTTTGACTGGCTTGCTTGAGCCCACCACAGAAATTCCTTTTGAAGGCATGGAATGAGAGGTATCAAAGCTTCTAGGCTGTGACTGTGCTGACACCATAAACTCCTTAGGTACCATTGCAGTTTCCTCATATGTAGCCTTGCTTGTGGAATCAGAAGAATGCAAGATGGCATGTAACCCAGGGCCTGCAGGATTTTCCTTGCAGTCAGCTGAGTTTGTTTTGTCAGATTTTTGAAATAATCCGGTGGTTGTCTTTGTTTTTCTTCCGTGAGAAAAGCCATTTGGGTGGTTGTATCTAGTTTTGCACCCAGAAAAATTATCCTTTGGGATGGAACTAGTCTTGATTTGTGAATGCTGACTGTATATCCCAAAGCCTGAAGTAGGTGGATGGCATAATTCAAGTGTTTTACCAAAGTTTGTTGGCTGTCCGCTTGTATAAGGCAGTCGTCCAGGTATGGGTATATTTGAATCCCCTGAAGTCTGCAGTGTGCAATTACTGATGCCAGGCATTTCGTGAATACTCTGGGCGCAGTAGATAAGCCAAAGGGCAATGCTGAGAACTGATAATGCTCTGAACCTGCAAGAAATCTGAGGTGTCTTCTGCAACTTTGTCTGATAGGGACATGCAGGTATGCCTCCTTGAGGACTAGAGTTACCAGCCAAGACCCCTTGCCCAGCATGGGAAGGAGTTGCTGTAGGGTCAGCATTTTGAATTTTGGCACAATGAGATAAGTATTCAGTGCGGACAAGTCGAGAATAGGCCTCCATTGTTTTTCTTTTCTTGGGACAAGGAATAGTCTGGAATAAAATCCTTGGCCTTGTTCTGTGAGAGGAGCCTTTTCTATAGCTTTCATTTGCAATAGGTTGGAAATTTGTTTTAAAGCCTCTGCCCTTTGATTCGGTGGCAGGTTTGGCATGCCTTTTCTTTTTGGTAATGTATGAAAATGGAACGTGTATCCTTTGTCTATTATTTGCAGTGTCCATTTGTCCCTTGTAATACTGTGCCAATTTTTTGAGAATAAAGATAGCTTTCCACCCAAAGGTGCTTCCAATTGAGCCCTGGTTGGCGGGGTCAAGGTAAAGTCATTGAGTCTGTCCTTGTGCAGCAGTTGTAGGTCCTGCACTACCTCTCTGGTTAGGAGGCTGCCATTGACGCCCTCTGTAGGAGCCTCTAGCTTGCCCTCTACCTCTGGCACGCCTGTTCTTGCCTCTTTGAAATCTCTCTGTGTCCGGAAAGGACCAATTCTTAGAGGGCCAATTTCTGCTGAATCTTGGTGGTTGGACCTGGAGAAAATCTTTGACTGTTTGTACAGATTTAGCCTTTTCCTCAAATTTCTTTAAGACCTCCTGAGCAGTGGAGCCAAATAACTTTTGCTTTTCCAGTGGCGCATCCAGAAGCTTTGCTTTAACATGATCTGGCAGAGTTTGTTCCTTCAGCCAAGCATGCCTACGTATGACTGCACCTGTCATTGCTGACCTACATGAAGCTTCCAATGCATCATAACCACACTGCAAGAAATGGTTGCTAACCTGTTGGGAGTTATGTACCAGATCCTGAAGTGACTTGCGATCTAGGGGTTCAGGTGAAGACAGTTTTTTATGCAATTCATCTAACAAATACTCTTGGTACTGTATCATATGGAATTGACAATTTAATGCCCTCATAGAAAGAGTGGAAGAAGTATATACTTTTTTACCCCATCTCTAAAGCCCTGGACTCCCTTTCAGAGGGGAGAGGATTTTTAGTAGTGGCAGATGCAACCCCTTTAGGGCCCTGGGAAATAGTTTCAGGGTCAGCAGAGTGGGCCTTCTAAAGGAAATGATGCGAGTCCGGGACCCTGTAGTACCTATCGGGTTTGACAGGAGCCGGAGGAAGGGAGTCAGGGGTAGTGCTAGACTCAGAGTACATATCATCAATGACATTCAAAACAGGATGAATAGCCAAAGGTCTATGCTGAGGTAAATGCAAAAAAGTCCTTAATCTCTTCCTGGAATCAGAGAATTCCTGGCCCTGCCATTTGAAATGCTCTCTCATGGAGTGAAGCGTCGCCCCAAAGGGCAGCTCTTCAGGAGGGGAGGCAGAGGGAATAGATTCCTCTGCATCAGAATCCTCGTAGGCCGTAAAGGCCTCCTCCTGGTAGTCTGAAAGAGCAGAGCCATCTGAGGCTTCATCAGAGGACTGGGGATCAGTGGGCTCAACCCTGGGCCTTTTGTCTAGAGGAGGTTGAGAGCCCCTGTCCGGATGTGGCTGAGAGCCCCTAATTAAGGAAATAAGGTCCTCAGCTAAACTTAAAATCTGTGAACCTGTAGTGGATCCCTGAGGAATAGCCTTGGGAGGCAGAGATTTTGGCTGTTTAGCAGCTTTAGCCCTTGTGAATGCCTTTATGGACATGGATGCAGGAGGCCTGGCTGCTCCACGTGCTGGAGTAGTTTTGTCTAGGGAAATGGTGTCGGATGTTTCCGGAACACCGGTTTCTGAGGGAAATTCTATAACCGACTCAGAAGAGGCCTCCGGGGCCGAGGTTGTCGGTTGTGCAGTTTCAATGTTCAGAAGTACCAAGGACTCGGTTTCAGCCGAGGCCGAGACACTCGCGGTAGGTCTAGGCGTGGTTTCAGCCGAAACCACGGTCCACGTGTGTCAGTCCTTGTCCTTCCGTTTTTTGGTTAAATGAGAAGTCGGAGTCTCCAACGGCATATTGTAACAGTAACTAGCCCCAAAAAATTCCTCTGCAAACTCCGCCCGACGCCTAAGAGTGCGTCGGTTGAAGGAGGCACAGGCTGTACAGGCCGAGACGTCGTGGTCTGGGCTGAGGCAGTAAGAATGGAAATCCTTATGAGGTATTTGTTTCCCACAAGTTAAGCAATTATTAACTTTAAGTGTTTGATCTGACATCGGCTGAGGCAAGAAAGAGTCCCCAACGGGGTACTTAGCTTTTGAAGTCTCCGGTAGCTGAAGTTACAGGAGCTGGCCGACCGGCACTTGCGAACTGCTTCTGCTTTGGGCACCACGCGGCAAGAAAGACTGGGGAAGATGGCGTCAGCTGACGCTTTTATACCCCACGCGCTCTGACGGGGAGAGGGCAACATCAGCCGACGCCGGACCCAGACTTTGGAATCCGGCCGACTGAAGGGCTGCCTGAGGCAGGACAACCCATATGTAAGGACTGCAGATGCATCCTTGAAGGACATGTGAGGGGATGCCTGAGGAGTGGAGAAGAAGTAATTTGGTATCAATTTTTAAGAATAAGTGTGATGTGCAGAGCTGTAGTAACTACAGAGGGATACAACTGATCAGTCACAGCATGAAGTTATGGGAACGAGTAGTGGAAGCTAGGTTAAGAAAGGAGGTGATGATTAGTATGGTTTCATGCCAGGAAAGACCACTACAGATGCAATGTGTTGATGGAGAAGTATAGAGAAGGTCAGAAGGAGTTGCATTACATCTTTGTGGACTTGGAGAAAGCATTTGACAGGGTGCCTGGAGAGGAGATGTGGTATTGTATGAGGAAGTCGGGAGTGGCAGACAAGTATGCAAGAGTGGTACAGGATATGTACAACAGTAGTGAGATCTGCAGTAGGACTGACGGATGTAGTAAAGCTGGAGGTGGGATTACATCAAGGATCTGCTCCATACCTCCCAACCTGAAAACATCAAAAATCTGAACAAAGGCCCATGAAAAATAGGTACAAATCTGTACGCTGATAAAATTTGCATACATCATTATGTAACCCCGCCCACTCCATTGGAATTTTAGGATACCAACTTTCAAACACAAACTGAACAGACAACCAAATTAAGGCCCCATACCCCCACTAATCCCTTCAGCAGTATGTTTCCAAGTATGTACATGCAGTTTTTAATGACAGTTCTGCATGACAACAGTAACTCATTCACTCATAATACCCACAAATATATTTACTAGTTACTGATTCCTGTTGCATTTCATTAACTACTTTCCCAATTCTCCCTGATTTGCAAGGATTCTGATTATATCCAATCATCCTATACAGATGCACATGCTACATTAGTAGGAAATGCTGTTCATGCAAGCTTTGGATAACACAACACTTGTCTCAAAATTTTCTTGTTCTTATAAACAAACTTGGGAGAAGGGCCTATTACCTTACTTGTTTCTTCATCCACTAACAACACAGACCAGTTCTTGTATATTATTTGTTTAACCAAATCAATGTCTTGAGTAAAGGAAAGAACTAAAGGAAGGTAAGGTGGCCTCTGGGACAAACAATTATTCACAGACATCTGTTCAGAAGATATATAAGAACTCATCTGTGTTGTTAATGGATGAAGAAAAAAGCAAGGTTGTAGGCCCTTCTCCCAAGTTTGTTTATAAGAACAAGAAAATTTTGAGACAAATGCTGTGTTATCCTAAGCTTGCAAGAACATCTACACCTATGGAAGAGACATGGAAATGTAGATTGTGTCCATATTGCTCACATGTGGACGAATCAAGATTTTTTAAGCATCCTGTCACTGGGAATCTTTGGGAGTTACATCTGTTAGCAGATTGTAACATGGCTAATTTGGTTTATGTTGCACATTGTGTCAAATGTTTTTGTTTTTATGTTGGCAAGGTCAACAGGAGATTAAGAAACAGGATTTGGGGCCATGATTATTGTACAAGGAGAGGTGAATTATTTAGTACACTTGCAAAGCACACTCTTGAGTTAGGAAGGGAACACACTTTTTTATTTCAAGTTCTATCTGTTATACATGACAATGGTAGATTAGGACCCATTAGTTATAATACCGAAAATACTGTGTTAGAATGGATCCTGAGACTTGGGGCACATAGACATATGGGGCTTAATGATTCTGTCCCTATAAAATCAGCTTTAAGAATGAAAAAACTTAAATGAAAATGTTTAACAATGTAATTATATTTAATTTTATATCCCTGTGGATTTTTAAGTTGAATGTAAGTAGCTGCTGCTTTAATTATATTAATTAACTTGCTTTCTGCCACCTGGAATATTAATTGTATTTTTTGGAGGGAATTTCATTCATTCATTAGCAGTTGAAGAGTTTGTATATAAGGATGCTGTGTTTTTTTACTATAACCATGTTTGATGAAGCGGTTGTTTTGACTGGGAAAGCGCTTACTTCTGTTTTTACTCTGCAATAAAAGACGTTTTATATTATTTGCTGCGAGCGTTTACCTTCCAGGTTGGGATTTTTCATTCTGAAGATTCATGTTGTGTCTGTTGTGTCTTTCGGCTTTTTCCCGGTTAGGGGTTGACACAGTGGAACTCCGGTCCGCTAATGATTGGTAGTTGATTTTTACGTGCCAAGTTACCAGACCTGACGCACAACCTTCAACGAAGGTACACCCATTCACACGTCTCCACGCAGAAGACGCTCTAGCTGAGAATCGAACCGGACAGCGTCTTACTGTGAGGTGACAACGCTAGAGCAGCACCACCACTGCGGGTTATTCCATCATTACAGAACTCTACTGCATTTGATCATTTGTACATAAGTAAGGAATAATGCCCAACAAGGTGTGTGTTAATGTGTAATTAATGCCCACCCAGGGGTGTTATGAGGCCCAATGCTGCATGCAGATGGCCTCTGCACCCCTGGAAGGGCATTATTTAAACATTAACACACACCCCGTAGAGCATTATTGCACTTAGAGAATAGGCTCTCTGTAAAATCGTTGTGTTTTACTTACTTATTTTTTAAGTACTATATTACTGTGTGTGTGTGTGTGTGTGTGTGTGTGTGTGTGTGTGTGTGTGTGTGTATATATATATATATATATATATATATATATATATATATTTTTTTTTTTTTTTTTTTTTTTTGATGTAAAATAGTTCCTCTGCCTAATGTGTCAAACTCTCTGTAGTATATGTTAACAGTGCTGGAGGAAGCATTTTACATTCAAAATATTAAAAAAATATAGTACTTAAAAAAATTAAGTAAAACAATTCTACAGAGAGCCCATTTTCTCTCTCTCTCTTTCTCTCATACACAGTCACCTCAGCTTTCATATACACACTCACTCACACAAGACCGCTCTGTCTCTCTCAATCTCTCTCACACAGTCTCCTCTGCTTTCATACATGCATTCACTCACACATGCAGACAGAAACATAAATGCACACATACTTACTCACACACACACACACACACACACACACACACACACACACACACACACACACACACCTTTCTGTTTATTTTTTTTCACTTGCTAAACAGCAAAAAGCGCTGCTTAGCAAGTGTAAAGTAATGGTGGCCATCAGTTTTTTAGAAGTCCAAGCTCCACGGCAACTTGATATGCTGCCATGAAGAGGCGGACTCATTTTTCAGCTGGCATTACTTGTAGATTAATATCCTGCTGGAGAATGTTCGTTCTCCAATCACGGTGTCAATGTACAGTTTGCCCATTCTCTAAAGTATTTTTAAAAACTAATATAACTCAAAAAGTAAAGCCTATGCAGAGTAAACGCTCCAACCAAAATAGCCAAAAATAAAAATAGAAACCCAGTCAAAAATGGAAGGAGCGACACATGGTAAACATACCATAAGTCCATAAGGTGTCCTCAGAGCATCAAGAGTCCAAACGAATGAAGTACAATATAAAACGTGAACGACTCTTTCGAGTCACAATTGTCAAATTATCAAGTGACAAAGTTAATCCTTCAAAGCAGCAAGGCACAGACTCATTCAGTTCTGGAACAACTTATTTAATGAAGTAAAAATACAAACATGGGTTAGTGCTTTCACCTTTCGGCTTCATCAGACCCTTTAAAACAAAATCAATGCTGAACAGTTTATATACAAACATTGGTGGGAAAATCACCCTTATATTGTCCAATGAGCATGACAGAATATTTATAAAAAAGTGCTCTATTCAACCCTTATAAATAAAAACATTTATGACTAGTTGAACTTAAAAATTATACTGATTATTAAAAAATAATTTATCATATGTATATAAATAAATAAAAAACAATAATAATAATAACATATATCATACATATGCAACAATAATACTAGTAATATATCATTTATTTTAAAAAATATAAATATAACATAAGAAATATATACGTAATAAAACATTAATCAATAAATTCTCAACCTTCTCATCTTAAGGAAAGGTTTAATAGATACCTTCCCATTATTATTTTTTAATAATCAGTATAGTTTTTAAGTTCAACTATTCATAAATGTTTTGATTTATAAGTGTGTCAAACATTAAATAAGTTGTTCCAGAACTGAATGAGTCTGTGCCTTGCTGCTTTGAAGGATTAACGTTGTCACTTGATAATTTGACAATTGTGACTCAAAAGAGTTGTTCACATTTTATATTGTACTTCATTCGTTTGGACTCTTGATGCTCTGAGGACACCTTATGGACTTATGGTATGTTTACCATGTGTCGCTCCTTCCATTTTTGACTGGGTTTCTATTTTTAAAAACTAAGTGTAAATATGCTTTACTTCCGTGGTATATTCATCTTTAAGTGTGACTGCAATGTAATTCATAATATAATTTAAGACTATCCAGATCTTAATGTAATGCCTTTCATCACCGTCGTATACACTCCACTAGTTATGCTGTTTGTTTAATGTACCACTAAAGCTACCTGGGTTGTGAGTGCAAAGGGTCAACAGAAGACTTCACTTACTCTGTCACAAACAGAAAATAAATTAATCATTCTACACATGAAAAACAGGGACCATGTAACAGAAGTGTTTTCTTGTTAAAAGGGGTGGACTGGTGAGAAAAGCCACTCTAATGATAAGGGGCAGATGGGCCATTTCTTCAGCTGTCACTCAAATTCATTATAACAGCAGGATGAACAGTCTAGACAGCTAGTGACACAGATCAGATGAAGTTAGTAATGATGAAGTTCTCTTAAATTCTTAAAAATGCAGTAAAGCTGCAAGATTGTGAGACACATTACTTTGTGAAATCTAAAAACGGCAATGCAAGGCAGAAACATTACATATATATATTAACACTTCAGACTACTATATTACAAGAGGGAAATATGAAGCATTTGTAAAACAGATACGATACCCAACAGGAAGGGAACACCAATAACAGGTGCAATGCTAAATTAATGGTACAACTTAACTGCTCTAATGTGTTAAGCAGGGAAAATCTGAAAATGGCATAACTAATGAACTGAGGAAATATGTACACCTAATGTGAAAAAAGTTAAAAGTATATATTGTACCTAAGTGGGAATGACAAACAAGATGGGAAGATCACTGTGATGCCCCACCACTGGACCAGTAATCAAAGAGCCTCAATCCTCAACAGTGGGGGACGTACATTGGGTGGACAATAGGTTACACAGACAGTATTTCCAGATGCAGCTCCCTGCATCATGTGCAATTTCCCTTAAGAGCAAACAGAGACCAAAGTCAGTCCAGGGCTGATTTCTCCATCCTTCTCCAGATCCCCAATAAGACTCCCCACTGGCACAGCTATAGAGTTGAGATCTCAGCTGAGTGGCCAAGCCAAGACTTACAGCACCCTCTCTGCTCAACCAGATCTTCGTGGCCCTGCCCAAGTAGCTAACACACACACACACACACACACACACACACACACACCTGGGAAAGGCATATCCCCAAGAAGAGAGCAAAAAAATTAAAAAACAGTGTTGTTATCTTACCATTAGGTTATACTATGAATAGAGGGAGACTGGAATTTAGTTACTTTAAGACAGATGTTACGAGGGGGAGCAAGGCGACAGACTCAAATGAAAACACATTTCTGAAGACATATATAATATTATTTTGATTGATAGATATGCTGAAACACGTGTACAGAGGAAAAGAGTAAACTTTCTGCTCACATAAATATGGACATTTATCTAAATTAGAGAAGACATTTGTTTCCCAGCAGCTTGCTGATGCAATTAAAGATTTTAAAGTGCACCCACTAATAATTGCAGGCCATTCAGCTCTGATCTTTCAAGTGTCCAGGTCTGAGACAAGCTTGGTAGGGTAGGGATTGACAGTTCCCTACCCACCAAACAAGTTGGTCTTCCTTTAAAGGGTGATTAAAATAATGGTTGTTAGAAATAATGTTGGAGTCCAAGGAATTATGAGAAAATACTAATGGCAATCTATTGGATGTCAAGTGCAAATAAAACAGCTTGAAAGTAAAACAGGACACTGGAATGAGTCAGAAAAATGCAAACAAAAAGAAGCTCAAGTACAATTTTCAAAGAAATTAATACAGAACTTTATACAGTGGAAGGCAGAGGGCAGGGAAATAGGTGACATACAGTGCCACACCTAAACAGGTTAGACATACCTAAACAAGACAGAGGCAGAACTGGCTGAAGAAGGTGTCCTACCAGTAAGACAAGAAGAAGAAATTCAATTACAAAAACAAAAACATGCATAGAATTCTCCTGGAGGGGGATGGAATGGATATAACATTTTGGAAGCAAGCATGAATAAAATGATTGAAGCATGGAGCATTTTATATAACTGAAGCCCAGGGTGGGAACAGTACCTGAATCTTCAAAGAAATCAGTAGTCTGTTCTGTTCGGAAAAAAAAGAGAAAGACCACACTGACCCATCATCTTACAGGGCAATTTCAGTTCTAAACCACAATTATAAAATATTCATTGGAATAACAGCCACAAGTATAGCAAAAATTCTATCAGACTTGACAGATCATGACTGAGGTGGCTTTGTAGCAGAAAGATGTATATAAATATTCACATCAAAATCATAATGATACAAACGAAAAAAGAAAAAAAACATACTGACACAGCAAGATACTGAGGAAAAGAGAAACCATAAGTTATAGCCTTGATGCACAGAAGGCATTTTGCTGTAAGTTAGGACAATTTAGAGGTAGTGTTGATCAGAGATGGGTTAAGAGAAAACCTCATGAATTTAATACTGTCAATATATATCACATCATAATCAAAAATAAAATATGACATGAGTTATCAAAAGCTGCTTTACTCTGGAGACAGAGCAACTAAGTAAAGATACCTACTTATCCTCACTCCTATTTTTTCTATACATGGAGCCACTGACAATCCAGGAAAGGAAATCAGAATTAGGTGGGTACAAATAGTCAAAGTGACAGATTTAAATTATATTATTTGCATATGATGTAGTGTGCTATTTTACCAAGCCTGAAAATATGGTGCCCAGCATATTTAGGATGTTGAAAAGTGGCTATAAAATTAATGGAGACCTAAGTCCCTCTAAATCAAGTATTACTCAACTTGTGTACTGATACAAGAATATGCATATTTATGGCGATATAGCAGACAAAGGTATCTTGAAGTATTGTCATTGAGGCAAGTATTGACTACTATAAAAGGAACATGGGATGAGATGAGACAAAATGATAAATTAAAAGCTTGGATGTTAATTAAATTATATCTATATCACACGATACAAACAGTGAAATGTTTATAGTCCTAATAATTCTTTCTTTAGGGCAAGCTTTTTTGTTTACACTAGAAAAAAAATACTGACAATGAGAAAGAAATTCCAAAATTTGTAAGGACTAGAAAATACATTAGTAACATGAGGAAAAACTGATGATACCAGTTGAGATGGAGTGGGGGGGGGGGGTCTGGGGCTACCACCTGAAAACAAAATTACAAGACAACTCACTTAAAACATATATACCTCATCCAATATGAAAAGTATGATGATAAACAGAAACAAATGCTGTTTACTTCAAGAAGGAATGATGTATGAGGCAAAATATTAATCTTATGGAGCTTCTGTGAAAGAAAGGAGTGAACTGTATCTTATAACAAATATTAGACACAGGTTCCCTATTAGAAGACCGAAGACGCATTATTTCAAATGCATCTTGGTCGAACTCAAAAGCCTGAAACGGCAAAATATCGAAGCAGCTTTTAAGTAAATTCTTTCCCTGGGAAAGAATTTGCTTGGCCGCTTCATTACTTTGCTGTTTTCGGCACTGTAGTGCAGTCTTGGAGTTGGTATATTTAAGTAGGGGTGTGTGGGGGTGTAACTCCCCCCCAATGTAATGTTTAAAGTATTTTATTTATTTATTTTTTTGTTGTTGGAACAGCGATTTTTTTCCCTAGGAAAAAAATCGCTGTTCTGACAGTTTAGAAATTGTAAGCTTTCGCTTACATAGGGTTGATTAATTACCATTCGCTTTTTTAAGCGTTCAGTAATCTAATATAGACCCTGAGACACATGCTAAGAGTAGAAATTCTAAAGTATGGAAGGCAAATTTTAGTTAAGGGCATAGCAGCAAATTTCATTAGAAGGAGAAATAGAAACAGAATATAGACGGGGGAGTGGAGGTGCAAAACACCAAGATACTGAGAACATCTAGGGATTAAAGAATTACTCACCTGGGGTGAAGCAAGAGTCAATCAGAATTTAGACAGCTAAGACAAAGGAAAACAATGAAGACAGCCTCAAATTTAGCAATTTTTACAGAAGCCAGAACCGCTGGGTTTAAGAAACTATTCAGTATGGAGTGTAAAATTTTACAACAGAAGAAAAGAACTCACTGTAGTAAACTGAAATCAGGTAGGTAAAAGAGAACAAACTCTATAACAGAGTGAGAACAACAGAAAGACATATGTCTGGCTCCAAAATATGGTATTAAATTCAGGAAGAACAGTTTTTTTGCCGAGACTGTTTGCATTGCTATTTTTATACAAGAAGGTTACAAAAGATATCCGCAAAGGCATGTATTATTTGCTTTAGATGTAAGAAAGTTGAAACTGGAACAGATTTTTTGACATATTGGGCTGACAGTATTCAACATAAACTTCCAAGCTATACAAAACATAGTATTCGATACATAAACATAGCTAACTAAAAGTATGTTTATGTTAAACATAGATTTGAATGAAACAAAACATAACAACATATTGCTAAGTCTCTTGTTAATAGCAACAAAAAGCAAAAACAAAGAGATGGAAAATACAAATTGAGCCAAGCTGTATTAAAATAATAGTTGTGATGGATGCAATAGCATAGAATGAACAAAAAGGCTTGAACACTAAATAAATAGGTATAAATAAATGGTTACCTTGGCTGCAGTAAACAGAAAAAAGAGGGTAATAAGTAGTACTGATGAGAGTCAAACATTCACTGGTCACCCTCATCAAATCCTCTAAAGCTAGCTATGAAAACAGAATTGTAGCAGATAGCAAAGACAGCCACAAGGCCTTCTATAGTTACGTAAAGAATCTCCACAGCAATTCCCAGATTTGCTCCGAGCTATTGCACAATGGTACCTCCTATACCATGCCAACAGATATTGCCATATACTGGCCGACAGATTCAGTGCCAACTTTACCCCCCCCCCCCCCCCCAGGACCAATCACAATACCAGTAGATTACCAGACACCCAGTATTATTGCTGCACAGGTTAAAACAGCACTGTCCAAGGCCAAGAATACAGCTTCTATTGGAACTGACAATATCCCTAGCTGTGTTCAGTCACAGCCTCACCTCAGGCTTTGTCCCTACCAAATGGCGCACTGATACAGTCATCCCTTTTCACAAAGGAGGAGCGACTACAGACCCTGGGAACTATCACCCCATTAGCCTGATGTCTGATATGCAAAGCTATGGAACACATCATCATGGACCTAATAAACAAGGATATAAGGAATTTCCAAACTCTAAATCCCACACAGTTTGGTTTTGTGAAGGGTAGATCATGCCTGCTCAACCTGGTCGACTTCTTTGAGTCAGTCAACAGAGCTGTGGATGAAGGCAAGGTGGTTCATACAGCCTACCTTGATCTGGCCAAGGCCTTTGATACCATTCCTCACTCAGGAATCACAGAAAAATTCACGAAGCTAGGCATCAACCCTTATATCACTAGGTGGGTTGCAAACTGGCTCAAAGACAGAACCCACAGTGTGAAAGTAGCTGACTCGAAGTCAGATTGACAACCAGTCACGGTGGACCTGTTTGGTATCTACTTCTCTGAAGTCCAGGCCAACATGAAGGGACTCTAGCTGACAAAGTTCACAGACGACTGCAAGTTGGGAGCCATTATTAACTCCCCAAGTGATCTTGACATCCTGCAGAAAGGCCTCACTGAGTCCAACGACTGGTATCAGAACCATGGCCTTAAGCTCAATTCCAAAAAATGTGTCATCCCCTTTGGGAAAAACTTGGTTCCCATCTATTACCACATCGATGGTAGTCCACTGAACACAATAGGCATTATAAGAGATCTGAGAGCACAGGTTGACAGTAATCTCTCTTTTGACCACCACATTGCCACTGTGGTCAGAAAGTCCTTCTATGTGGCACATCTCATTACTAAGCGTTTTGCATCCAGGGAGAAAGAGGTCATTGTCTCCCTCTACTCTTCCCTCATTTGGCCAATCATCGAGTACAATGTCCTATTTGGCATGTACCTCACTAGGCACCTGCAATAACTGGAGAGGCTGCAAAAGTACCTCATAAAGATTATCCTAGGCCTTAAACACTTGTCCTATATGGACAGACTCAAAAAAACTCCAACTATTCTCTGCCTCATATCGCCTACTTAGAGGCAATCTCTGCTTGACTTACAAAGTCATGTCTGACCCAGCTCTGTTAGAAATGCTACATCTAAAGAAATCCCAATCCCTCCACACCACACACTCCAGAGACCTCATCCTCATTACCACAATCAACAGAACATGCTGAAGGGACATGTCCATATCCCATAGACTGCACATGCTATGGAATAGACTTCCCATACATGTCAAACAGTGCACCTCACTGGCCCTCTTCAACAGAAATCTTGATGAGTGGATGGCAAATAGAAAATTCACCCCAGTGATCACTCCAGTGGCTCTACTCGACAGAGGTACTGGGAACTAATGTTGGGTGGCACTATGCCAGGGTAATCCTATGGGCTAGGCTTGTAACGGCTCCAGGGCCATTTAGCCTAGTACACACCTATGAACTTATGAAAGGGGATTAGGAGAAAGTAATTTAGATGTAGGCATATGGCAATGAGAATGCCTGTGGTCACACAAAACTGTGTGAAAGGGAAAAGTAAATATTTTGACCAAAGAATGTAAATAAAGGAGAGACAAAAATGATCTAATGTTATAATGTTTTATAAGTTTATTTAATTTGTGTTTTTGTAACTTTAAAGGTTACTGTCAAATAATGCTGTTTGTTTAAACAAGTGTCTATGCAATGGTTAAGCTGCTGAAAGTGAAGACCCACTAGTAAATTGGTGAGGACTGATTGACCAGTACTCCAATGAAATGGACAAGGGTCCAACATCAAAAAGCAGGTCTGTGAATTTGTGAATTGGCATTATTATCAATGACACCTCAAAGTCTGTTGCAATACCCATATTTTAAGAAATGTAAACAGCACTATTAAGATTATGACTATCATGAAGACCAAAAGATGCAGTAGACTGAGTTGTATCCTACTTTGTCGCTTCACCCCAAGGTTAACTCCTTGACCTCTTCCAAAGGCAAGAACTACCAACAATACATAGCCTCCAACTCCTTCATGATGAAGTCCTTCTTATTAGGTGGTATCAGCTACTGTTGAAGGACTTTCTGAAAGAGAATCAAAGAGAACTTCTACTTTCTGGTTATGCCTAGACACTGCACCAGTGGGAACACCCAGAAGATTGCTACTATCAGGAAGTCTTTGGACATGGTCATGTGCCAGAAATCAGGTAACATAACTGCAGAAATCAATTCTACTGCAATAGTTCTACCTTTACAGCCAATACTTTGGTGAAGACTCTGGACCCAGAGAAAAACTCTCATGGCAAAACTTTGTAATAGAAGTGATGCATGCACAAAGAGTTGGAAAACTTTCCTGTGCAAATTCCAAAATATTTCATGTTCTACTACACCATCTTAGCACCCGGTAGCAGTGAAGGCATGACACTGTGGACAGTCATCAATCGGAACCAGATGTGCTGGCTGAAATCACTGAGGTATAAAACTGGATGAAATCATCAGTCCCCTTCAGATCTGGGAAGAGGCAGAAACCAAATCTTCAACCATATTTTGAATAATGGGCAACCTCTAAGATTCTTTTAAAGCAATAGAGTCAAAGAATGGGCTGTCCTAAGAGCTGTGCTGAGACAGTTCAACATCCTAGCAGAGTTCTTTGTTAAGGAGGACATGCAAGCTCTAAGACATGGCCAATCTATCAATCCAATCCAGGGCAAAAACTGGAGAAATGCAATATTCTGGTCTTCTATGGTTGACATGGCACAGCTGGTTTCTTGGGCAATCTGACTGGCAGAGATACGCCAAGATCATTGGACACTAATGTCCTCCCTAGTCTATGAGAAAGCTTCTTTCTCCTTAGGGGCTGGACGTCTCAGGAAAGGAAGGGGGGGTCAGGGACATTACAAAGGTCCTCCAGAATGGTGAGCACCTGTTTCTCCCCTCAAGAGGTCATCCATCAGATTTTGAAAGGCCTGATGAGAATAAATGTCCCTCCTTACAATGGGCATCAAGACAGCTGTTCATTAGCTCTTCTTCAAAAGAGGAAAGCCTCAATTATGCCATCATGTACAAGCCTGCAGCCCTGGTGAATGCAGTGACACAAACCAAATTGCAGTGAGACACATAGTAATCCATTATGGAAGATGCAGACAAAGTCTTCGCTATCTTTTAATCACACTTTGACTCCGGGAAGTCTACAAGATTTCCCTGGGTCTAGTTTACTAAGCAGGATTTGAATTTGGACAGGTGAAAGAACAACTCAGAGTCCTATTTCGTAAAGTGGTAAATTAGTAAACTTCCTTGCCACACCTGTTCAAATATGTTGACTGCACAGCTGGTTCCAAGGTGACAAACCACTGTAGTCTATAGGATTTAGCCCAAGTATGTCTGGTAAGGAACTTGCACCACTACATCTGGCACTAGTAAATTCAATCCAACTTCCCAGGGACAACAGCAGCAGAGTCCTTAATGACCGGCTCTAAAGGGGGAGAGCCCAAAGCTTTTACTACTTCCTTCCAAGATACAAACTTAGGCATTTCTCATGGGAAGAAATCAGGGGTTAAAGAGGCCAAGTCCCAACAGGGCTGCATGAGCCTCGATGTCATACCGAAAGAATATTAATTCAGAGGCATCTGCAGGATGGAGAGGACTCAACTGTCCTCATCTCTCACAGAGACAATGTCCTTCCAGGTCCTCAAACTTCATAGAAGCCTGAGTAGGACGGAGTACCCCACCCTCCACAGCATTAGGAGTAAACTCATAAAAAACGCATATACCAGATTCTGAATGATTGGAATCTGGCTCCAGGGAGCATGTCTGTCAAGGGCAGCATATGAGCAAGAGTTATATATTGGGGTTGGTGCTGGCATCAGGCAATACTTCCTAAGGATGGAGTCCACCATCTGAGCATTAAAAATCCTACCAGACAGCAAACATATGTTTGTTCTCTAGGTCTTGAACATACAAGTCCTGTTCTTGGAAGACCTAGCAGATCCCCTTCAACCAAAGTCAACTTTTGATACTATGGGAAATGACATACTGCTCTGGACTGGTTTACCTCCTGTCTTTCTGAATATGCCCATCAAATATGGTCTGATGTTAACTCCTCATCCTGCCAGCCTTTTACGTCTGGGGACCCACAGGGTTTAATTCAGAAAATTGTTAATTCCCTATATACATGCTTCCATATTCTAGATGAATATGAGGGTATGAAAGTTTTTTTAATATATTTTGAAAATATATATTATACTTTCTCGAAATCAAAAATAAATAAGAAAATACAGTTTACTCTTTTCTCTACGTGAGAAATTAATACTACTAGGCAAATGTCTTGCACCTTATATTGTTATTATACTCTGACATATGTCATTACCTGTCAGACTGTGTCTTTGCTATAAAAACGCTGTATTTTTTTTTCCTCTGAAATGCTAGATTATATTATATATAATATTATGAGAAATTTTGCTTGTCTGAATATATGGAGCCTTCCTTGTGATATTATACTCTGACATATGGGTCCTTTCTCCTGTTGAACTGTGTCTTTACTATAATTATACTGTTTCTTTTTTCATCTGATATGTTTGACTGTACTCTTATATTAAGTAAATCTCATATGTCTGAATATATGGAGCTTCTCTCCCTGGGCCTCCACTGAAAATGGGCAAATACCCAGTCGGACTTTCTCGGTCAACAAATGTAAAATAAAAATAAATAAACATATCATATGCACTGTTATAGTGGCACTGCTGTTAGCTACCAAGATAAACTGGGGCCCAATTGAAATAGTCTATTTGGCAGAATTTGGACAAAAATAAAACTTTCTCTATTGGCTGAAACATTCTGTGCGAATGAAAATGTACTGAGACTTCTCCTTTTCAAGACAATTACCTCTGACAAATACAAAAGCTTCAACACAATACTTTAAAAATGTACCATGAAATACAGATCTACAGTAAAATTGTCAGAGCAAGAGCCATAATTCAGTTAATATGAATATTTATTTGTTGATGTGCTCTAAAACAACTTGCTTGTGTCAGCACCTCCAGGGATGACGGTGCCCAATATGGAAGAAAAAAAAAAGTTCCTGAGCAGAAGGATGATGTACACAGGGTGTGGTCTGGAAGATCCAGAAAATACATAAACATGTTGAAGAACAGAGGTGAGGACATAGCTTTCAGTTTGCTGACTTGAGAATCAGGGACAAAGCCACAATTACTAAGGGCAAGGCCTTTCTAATCAGGGACAGTTTTTTTAATATTGGCACTGTTAACTAACAAACTAACACAGTGCACAGGTATCTGTATTAGCGTGCAAATTCTAATGAATGGGTCCTCCACAAATTTAACATCTGGAATAATCAGTGACTGTGAGCTTCACTGTTTTGCCACAAAGTTACACACATAAAAATAAAAAAAGTGAAATATGGGGTACCCTGTAAATCAGGGACATTCAGAGGTATGGGTAAGGGACACACAAAAGCAGTCCCCATGTCATTCAGAAGATGCCTAGTAATAAGATATATTCATACTTTGTATGTCATGAAAATAGACATTTACTTTACCATCTCCTTTTGGATGTAGCAGTGTGGGACAATAATTCTGACAAAGTACTTTCTAAACTTGAGTACTTCAAGAACCAGTATTTTCAGTGCAGTTAGAACAGTCCTCAATATTTTGACAATGTTTACTTTTCTGTTCCTATTTCATAAATTCTCTTAACTTTATAGGAACAACATACAGATAACAAAACTCGAGAAAAAAAGCAGAAGAAATTGAAGTGCTGCACATTAGACAATTTAATAAGTATGCCAAAAATAATTAATGATATTTGATACTAATAAGCATAGTCTAAATTCTAACTTGAGGAAAACATGTGACGAAGAGCAACAAATGACTTTTTCTACCGTCGAGTTGCCAGTAGCAGTCAGCGTAGAAAATGGGTATTTTTTCCGTTAAACCCCTACCACTTCATGCTGCTATGTTTTGGCGGTATTTCAGTAGTGGATTTACAGCCACAAAACTGGACCTGGACAAGGTTTGTTGCAGCACAATTACTCCACAACGTAGACAAGTTTTCTGCGGAATGCACAGTGTGTGTGGAAGGAGTAAGTATACTGTGCCTGTTGACAAACCAACCCCCTTCCTTTCTTGCCTTCATTCCGATGTGAGTACAACAGTACATCCTCAGCTTTTCGACGCGCAAGTCACATTTCCTCTACAGTCACTTGGCAGCAAGAGAAAAACTCTCTCATATAGCTCTACACTTTGAACAACCACAATAGTCACAAAACACTAAAGATTTTATTTCCACATGTTTCAGCACTGCTGAGATTCACCACTGACATACTTAAAGGAGGTTGCGTTAGTCCCTTCACCTAATATATGTCTCGTACAATAATCGGCTTCTCGGGATTAATCACACTTTCATCACTATTCATACATACCAAAGTCACACAACTGACTTACAAAATTTTAAACTTTGTTCAATTCTCTCCAGTCTTTCTTGAGCTTTAAAACCGGGGTTAGTGACCTAAACTATGACTCCTTATACTACACGACTGTTGGCAAACTCAAACTGTACAAATGTATTATTTGCAGCACGATACTGACTGAAAGTTTTTTGCTAAGTCACTCAGCACATTAGCTTGAGTCACAGTACAGCTTATAATAAAATACAAGTAAACGGAATAAAAAAAAAAGTTGTTTCTCTTCTTGCCACAATACCTCTATAAAACCCAATTACGTCGTTCTTCACAGCAGAGCAAAGTGGTAGGGTTTAATGGAAAAGTACCAGAAAATGTTCTACCATAGTGTTACGTACAGGTCAGTGTCACTTTAACAGCAGAGTAACCCAGACACAAATAACTATTTAATACCAGAGGAGAAAAAATGTGTCATGACATCCAAAAGACATCACAGAGTCCTGGCTGGCAAGAGCTTACTTTTGATACTGTGTTTGTCAATTCTGTCAAGGCCTCTCTCTTCTTAACTCTAAAAAAATAATAATGTTTTGCCTTAACCCATAAGTAACATGACCATGCACTGAAATCTTTGGTTTACGCTCAGAGGAGATTTTGCAGCAATACCTGGCAGGCCCTAAAAAATGGGATAGGGATAAAGTTAAATGTGCTGCTGCTGTGTTATTCACTCTATATTCTAAGAAATCATTTCACTCTTGGTTACTTACAACGCACTTGATATAGTTTTAGTACTGGTTACTGAAATCCACACAAGTATTACATACACATTACTCTGCCTTAAGACTATCAGTTTAACCCCCCCCCCCCCCCAAAAAAAGCAGTGAAAACCATGAGCAATAATACAGTACTTACTACAAATGGATTTATTCAGAGCAATCACTGCTTAACAGGAAGACTTTTGTAATTGACAAAAACATTACCAACCTATAGCAACATGATGATCAATTTACAGCTATGAAACTTCAAATGATAAAGCACTAACTCATGATGTATAGTGGGTTTCAAACTTGACGTGGCAACAGGTGTTTGAGACTGGTTTAGGTATGACAGGCAGAATACCTCATAGTAAATTATCAGTTCTGGAACACAGCTGAACTACTCCTGTTCAAGAATCCAAGTTGGTTCAGCAGTCATTACATTTGTAGCAGAATGGCACCATGGATAACATTAGTAATTCCTCACCGAGTGAAGTTCTCTTGATATTGTGAAGTTGATGTTACTTATGATTTAAAAAAGCCCAAAGAGAGCAGCAATTGTACAACCTACAGATTACATATTATATGCACTTAAACATCACACTCAAACAGGCATCCTAAATATACACTGACGGCAGTCAATTTTCTAAGACAACACAAATGGAATAGAAAGGAAACCATCAATTATTATAATGTAATATCTTGTAAGAAGGCTTACAGACAACACGCACACACACACACACACACACACACACACACACACACACACAATATATTGAAACCCAAATCAAATACACAAAACACCAAAATCTCAGCAAAGTGATGCATTATCTATAATCAACTCATATTCATATACAGCACACACATTCAAATTTTGCAAGCAAAGTACAGTTTTGTACCTACCATAAATGTAGATGTTCGAGGATTCCATTGCTGCAGTCCTGACTATTGGGTATAGTCCGCGTCCCAGTCGGCCCGAATACCAGAGTATAAGGCTGACGTCGGTCAGGGCGCATTAGACTGACGTCAGTACGTCAGGGTACTAATGCGCATGACCGACGTCATATCCTCAGTCTTTTCTTGCCCCAGATGTCAGAAGACCCAAAAAGACAAGTCCCAAAACAACCTGCACCAAAAACATGTATAATATATACAACAATATATATATATATAAAATATAAGCATGTAAACTCACCTACACAACCACCCCTAAACACAGAGGGAAGGAGGGAGGGTAAATTGGACTGCAGCAATGGAATCCTCGAACATCTACATTTATGGTAGGTACAACACTGTACTATGTTCTTCGCCTTCCATTGCTGCAGTCCTGACTATTGGGTAGAATCCCAAAGCAGAGGTAAGGGAGGCTGGCAAATTATAAAGTAGTAGGAGCTGACAACATGCCTTGTAAAACAGCTGTGGCAAAACCAGCCCTAGTCTTAGAGTATATAGGAAGGTGATAATGCCTAGAGAAAGTATGCACTGAACTCCAAGTAGCTGCTTCCAGAATATCCTTAGTTGCCACCCCCTTAGAAATGCTGTTGAAGTGGCAGTAGCCCTAGTGGAATGAGGCCTAATCCCAGCTGGAATCTCCTTGCCATGATGGGAATAACAAAATGCAATGCAAAAGCCAATCCACCTAGAAATAGTTTGTTTTGACACAGGCTTGCCCTGTGAACTCAAAGCAAAAGAAACAAGTAACTGCTGAGACTGCCTAAAATTCTTAGTCCTGCTCAAATAATAACGCAATTGCCTGTGTACATCTAAAGTGTGCAAAATCTTTTCCCCTTTATTTTGAGGATCTGCAAAACGTAGGCAAATGAATAGTTTGGTTTAAAGCCACACTAGAAACCACCTTAGGCATAAAGGAAGGATTAGTGCGTAATGATACCCTGTCCTTATGGAAAATCAAAAGGGCTCTACTGCCATAAGGGCCTGCAACTCAGACACCCTTCTTGCAGAAGTAATAGCCAACAGAAAAGCAGTCTTCCATGACAAATATTTCAATTCAGCAGTAGCTGCAGGCTCAAAAGGTTGTAGAGTAAGTTTTTCCAACACAAAATTGAGATCCCAAGCAGGAGTAGGAGCTCTACGTGGGGTCTTATATTCTTTGCCCCTCTAAGAAACTGCTTGAACAAAGGATGCGAAAACAAAGGTGGGTCACAATCATAGTGAGCTGAAATTGCTGCAGCATGAATCTTTATGGAAGAGAAGGACAAACCTTTGTCCAATAATTCAGTAAGATATTGAAGAGCCACACTCAAATTAGGCTCTGAAATCTCCAAATTCTTTGCTGTACTCCAAAATAAAAATCTCTTCCATTTTTCTGCGTACACTCTCCTAGTACTAGGCCTTCTAGCTTCCATAATCACATTTAAAACTTGTTGAGGAAGTTGAGACCTGCTGTGTTTCAACACAGAATATGCCAGGCTGTTAGATGAAGAGAGTGAAGCTTGACATTGAGCAGATGACCGTCCTTCTGAGATAACAGATGAGGAATCAGAGGTAAAGGCCATGGAGGCTTCTTTACCAGACTCCGTAGAAGTGGGTACCAGTGTTGCCGAGGCCAATCTGGAGCTATCAAAATCATCCTTGGCCTGTCTTGTCTGACCTTTAATAGTACCTTTGGAAGAAGCGGTAGAGGTGGAAAGGCATACACATGAAGGTTTTTCCAACTGAAAGACAGAGCATCCACTTTCCAAGCTGTGTGATGAAACCCCTTTGTGCAATACTTTGGCAGCTGGTGGTTTAGTGGAGAAGCGAACAGATCTATGTCTGGAGTTCCCCATGACACTGTCAGTTTCTGAAATACATGAAGATCCAGTTTCCACTCGTGGGGATCCATGATTTGTCTGCTTAACACATCTGCTAAGGAGTTCTGTGCTCCTGGCAGAAACCTTGCCTGAAGAGTTAGTTGCAAGCTTAGCGCAGTCTCCCATAAAATCATTGCTTGCCTGCATAGAGGATAAGAATGTGTTCCCCCTTGCTTGTTGATGTACCACATGACAGTTGTGTTGTCTGTTAGAATCAACACCTGCCCTGGAAGAAGTAACTCCTTGAAAGCCATTAATGCAAACTGGACTGCTAACATCTCCTTCATGTTGATATGTAGATGCTGTAGTCTGGCAGGCCACTTGTCTTGTATCCACTTTCCATTTAGATGAGCTCCCCAAGCAATGTCCGAGGCATCTGTCGTTAGAATCTGACTTGCCTCTGGCCGGGTCACAGAGAGTCCCTTGTTTAGGTGACATTCCTGAGCCCACCACAAAAATTCCTTTTGAATGCAAGGTATTATTTGAATGACAGTGTCCAAATCCTGGCAGTGCTGTGTCCATACATTTTGAGATACCATTGTAGCTTCCTCATATGCAGTTTGGCATTGGGAAGCACCAGAATACAAGATGCCATGAACCCTAATGCTTGAAGGACTGTCCTTGCAGTCAGCACGGACTGATGAGATAGTTGATGGAAGTAAAGTGACAGACTCTTTTGTTTGTCCGGGGTTAAAAAGGCCATCTGGGCTGCTGTATTCAGTCTTACACCCAGAAAGCACATGTCTTGAGAGGGTACTAGACTGGACTTTATTTCGTTCACAGAATACCCTAGGCATCTTAGCACTGCTATAACATATTCCAGATGCTGTAGAAGGTCTTCCTTTTCTTGAGCCAGAATCAGGCAGTCGTCCAAGTAAGGATAGATTTGAATTCCTTGAAGCCTGAAGTAAGCTATCACTGGAGCCAGAACCTTTGTGAATACTCTGGGCAGTAGATAAGCCAAAGGGCAATGCAGAGAACTGATAATGAGAATTTCCAGCTCGAAACCGCAGATACTTTCTGCAACTTAGCCTTATAGGCACATGAAGGTAAGCTTCCTTGAGATCTAAAGTTACCATCCAGTGATCTTTGCCCAGCAGAGGTAAAAGCTGTTGTAACGTCAACATCTTGAACTTGGGAATGTCCAAAACCGTGTTGAGGAGAGATAAATCCAAAATTGGTCTCCACGTGTTCCCCTTCTTTGGTACAAGGAACAGGCGAGAATAAAATCCTAGGCCCCTCTCTGACACAGGGACTGGCTGAATGGCCCCTATGTGAAGTAACTGTAAAACTTGCTTGTGAGCCTCTTTTCTTTGTAGAGGAGGAACGTCTGGCATGCCTTTGAAAGGGGGCATTGTATGGAAATAAAATCTGTAACCGTGGTGAATGATATCCAACACCCATTTGTCTTGAGTAATTAAATCCCAATTTTCTTTGAAAAGAGACAGTCTTCCTCCCAAAGGACCTGCCAAACGTGAATCTGCTGGCAGCTGTAAAGACAGGTCATTGGGTCTGTTTACGAAAGGACTGACCCCTGCCCTCACCAGAAGTCTGAGCAGGTGAACTCCCTGTTCTAGGCCTAAAAGAACTTTGAGCCCTGCCCTACCACGTCTAGACCTACCCCTAGACTGAGAATCATAAGCAGGATATGTCCACCCCTTAGCAGGCCAATTTCAACTAAACATTGGTGGCAGCACCTGCAAAAAATCTTTAACAGTTTGCATAGACTTAGCTTTGTCCTCCATTTTCTTTAAAACAGCTTCCACAGGCGAACCAAACAACACATCAGACTGTAAAGGAGCATCCAAAATCCTTGTCTTAACATGCTCAGCTAAATTCTGATCCTTCAACCAGGCATGCCTGCGAAGAACAGAGCTGGTAGCAGCCACCCTCGAGGAGGCCTGTACAGCATCAAAACCACATTGCAAAGAATGCTTACCCACTTGTTCGGACACATGAACCAAATCCAGCAACTCTTTACACTCAATACCTTCCGCCAAAGCATCCACCTTAGATTTCAATTGTGAAAGAAGGTAATTCTGATATTTTAACATGTGAAACTGACAATTCAAAGCTCTCATGGCTAGAGTGGAAGAAGTATACACTTTCTTTCCCCACCTATCCAAAGCCCTCGCCTCTTTATCAGTGGGGACAGGATTTTTAACCACAGAAGCTTTTACACCCTTAGGCCCCTGGGAAATAGTTTCTGGGTCCGCCCTAGGACTCTTAAACAAATATTTATGAGCTTGGGCACCCTATAATACCTATCAGGCTTAACAGGAGCAGGAGGCAAAGAGTCAGGGTTCAGGAAGCCTCTGCAAAACATCTTCCACCACATTCAACACAGGAGGAATAGCTAAAGGCCTATGCTGGGGTAAAACAAGAACTCCTAAGCCTTTTCCTGGAGTCAGAGTAATCCTGGCCTTCCCATTTAAAGTGCTCCCTCATGGAATGCAAAGTCTCTGAAAATGAGAAATCCTCAGGTGGAGACGCTGTAGGAGTGGAATCATCCACATCAGAATCAGAATAGGTAGGATACTCCTGCAAATCTTCCACAGAAGATTCTGAAGCCTCAGAACACTGTTCAAAACTCTCAAACTCAGGTTCCACCCTAGGCCTCTTATCAGGCGGGGCATAGAACCCCTAATCATAGTAATCAAATCTTCTGCCATCTTAAGCATATGTTTCTTAGGTACAGAACCTGAAATGGTAGGAGAAGCCCCCACTGAAGCTGAAGTAGGCCTACCTCTCATAGAAGTTTTGGCAACAGAAGGAGAGGCCCTAACTACCTTGGGAAGAGAGGGAAGAACAGTCACCTGAGAGGCCCCCTCAGCCTGGCCTACCTCCTGAGAAGGCACATCCTGTAAGAGTATAGTTTCTGCCTGGGACTCCATGGAAACTCCTGGCAAAACCTCCGGCTCCACTGAGCCTTCCAAAGAACCGACGTCCGGGACTGCGGTTCCTCAACCCTAGGCTTCACTGTTTTATCCTTGCGCTTCTTGAGGAAGCGGGCCGGAGCATCCGACGGCATTTTATAATTGCAACGCTTCCCAAACACTAACCTGGCACAGTCTAACCTCCTCTTAATAGTGCGTTTGTTAAACCTAGCACAAGAGCGGCAACCAACAACGTCGTGCTCAGGCCCTAAACAAGGTATACACAAGGTATGATAATCCCTATGAGGTATCTGTTTCCCACAAGAAATACAGTTATTCACTTTTTCTGACATCCGGTAAAATACTGAGGCAAGAAAAAACCAAAATGTTCCCCAACGGGGTACTTAGCCAACTCTGTTTCGGTCTGAAACTCCGGTTTCGGAAATATTTCAGTACGCCAACCTGCACTCGCAAAACTGCTTCTGCATCGGACCATGCGGCAAAAAAGACTGAGGATATGACGTCGGTCATGCGCATTAGTACCCTGACGTACTGACGTCAGTCTAATGCGCCCTGACCGACGTCAGCCTTATACTCTGGTATTCGGGCCGACTGGGACGCGGACTATACCCAATAGTCAGGACTGCAGCAATGGAAGACGAAGAACATCATAAGTTGTTACACAAAACACATCAACCATGCCAATACCAGACTACATATGCGACGACAGGAAGGGCTACCCATCTCATTCCTCCCTAGCCTTGGCCCGTACGTACAAAGCATGGCAACACTCTCAGTGTTTATGCAAATTAATGAATGCACATAGCAGACTCATCTTGTTATATATACATTTCTGGATGCACTACTTTGTTCTATGTCAGTTACTACTTGCAGTGTCTGACTGCTATTATGTATACTTTGAACTTTAATATACCTTACGATGCTGTTGCTTTGTGTTTCTTGTTTTTGCTAAGAAAGCTGTGCTTGATATGGGGCCAAATGGTCCAGATCACGTATCTATAAAAGAAACAAATAATCAAATAAAAACACTTTTTGATATCTATTTCTGGCGCCGTCTACTATGAATCATCTACTATTCCTCCCTGCAGATCTTCATTTAATTAGTTATGTAAGTTTTTAATATCTTCTACTGCAGACGATCTGCTTGCTTTTCTATTTCACATCAATTGCTTAATTCAGATCATGCGGCTTCCACTGGGGGCTACAGCCAGGAAGAAAACAGCCACAAACCCTGTGTCCAAGAGAAGCAGATCTAGCTACAGCCAATCAGTCCTCCAAACACTCTCCCTCTCCACCTTTCTGGGATCTAAATTGTTGCCCATTGCCTGTCACCCCTTGGGCAGGGTGAGTGCATATGGGAATGGGGATAAGCCTAAAGCAAGGAAAACTTTCTCATTAGCAGCAGTGTGATACTGCCTCAGGAAGCATCAGTCTCTTCACTGGCCTCAAACATGAGTCAGACTAAGTCTAGTGTAGGCAAAGATGTTCTAAAGACCCAGGGGATGAGGGCAGTCCTTCTGGGAAGCAGATGGTCAGTTGTATATCGCAAAAAAAAAAAGCCTATTGAATGAAAGACATTTCTTGAGACTAGCTGATCAGATGAAACTTTTAAGTTGTTTCTGAGAGAGGGTGCAGGGATTGGGAGGGATTTCTGCCCCTACATAAATAGTTCAAATCTCTAATGACAGAGTTTTAAGTATTTTATTTGTTAACTAAGTAAAGAAACTGTTTATATGCTCATAGATAGGTACTAGGCTATCTGCCCTACGGCATTTATAAGCATAGCCAGAATGTGTTGGCTTTCGCCTCCCTTTAAGACTAGATTCCTGAGCCTCTGTCCAGCAGAGCCATAGAAGTGATCCCTCAGACGCCTTCAGTAATTGCCCAGGCCACAAGGACAAGGTTAAATGCAATATACATCTTTATCAAAGCTTTCATCGATCTGCCAATCTTGACCAGTCTTCACTGCCACTCATCAAAACATATTCCAGCATAAAACTACACAACTTGGCATAACAGTGCTTAATGTCTGCATAACTACTAAACAGTTCATAAAAATGCTGCCTAATAATCAGACACATCACTATACTCTAACACAAAGCTGTTTCCCAGTCTCCTTTCTCATGCAAGTTATATCTGCTTTCCAGTCTCTATTTGTAGATTTTACAGAGTTACCTAACTGGAGCTATATTTCTTATGTTTAATAAACCTATTATGCATTTACTGTATACTATGTAGCTCTCCAATGTCAACTGGTCCCGCCTTCTGATGACGCAGCTGTGGGAAGAAACAGTTAGTAGTAGGTAGGTGCATTCTCTGTAGTTAGCAACACATTTTAACAGATAAAATGATTCAGATTGCAGAACAATCTATCAGTCAGACAATAAATCAGTAAATATTAAAAAGGTGACAAAAGCAAAATGGAACAGGAAAACATTCCTAGTAAAGTTTATACTGCTTGACATACAGTACAATACAGAGAGGGAACACTGCAATAGATGTCTACAAAAGGAGGTTCACTTTTAGGAAGAAAATTAGGGGTATGTAGATCATGTGACATCCCTATAGTAAAAATAGTGTGTCTGTGCATGTTATAAACTGAATGGATTAGTGCTGTGATAAAAACGTCTAGATTCTAGAATATGTGCATCTGTGAAAATGAAGATTGTGGAGATGATGACGAAGAAGGTGGTAAAGATGAAAATAAGGATATATTGACAGTCCAAAGGGGGACAGCCTGAAATTCAAAGATCCAGAAATGCAATGCCCGAAAAATTAGTGTCTTTAAAGGTGGAAACTTCAGAGCCACCAATTCTGCCAGTCTTAAAATTCAAGTTGTATGGAGTATGGGGTGTTATTCAAAAACAGAAAAAAGATCCAGAACTCCAGCCAGTACTGGGTCATAGTTCTGCCATCCATAAGACAAAGTTGATCAGAGACTCCTAGAATCTGTGCCATGGCCATGAAATAACTGAGACTCAAGTCATACAACTGTCTATATAACAAAGGCTCACCTTTAGAATGACAGAGTAGAGCAGTGTGGGATATCTCTGTCCAGATGAAAAGCTTCTTTCACTAAGCAAAATAAGTCTAATAGGTGGAAGACTTTCTGGAGCTTAAGTAGCCTTTGAGAATCCAGCTGAGTAATCCAGTATGCCCTTTCTACCATTCCCCTCCAATTATATGTGACTGCAAAATGAAAATATCAAACTCTGAAGTGGCCAATGACTTCAGGCTTTGAAAGTTCCCAGCAGTACAAGAAACTATCTTATTACAAGCCAAGGATGTCGCCCACAGCCAACATGACAAACATCTCCACCTCAAAGTTTAGACCCACAATTCTTTGCTCCCACTGGATCTCCTGGCCAGAGGTCAGAGGCTATGGACATGCAGGTATTCTCTGAACACAGCTTTAAGCATATTTTGCTGTATATGCCTGTACATCACACATACAGTAACTGTCCAACTAGTGTAATAGGGTCTCTGGTTTCAGTACCTCTTACAGAGATTTCAAGACAACACGCCCCGCAGCTCTAAGTAGTTCATATGAACACCTTTACTATGTGAAATATACTTCCCCCAAGCAATGAGGAAGACATGGTATCAACCATTAACAGTCTGTGCTTTAGGAAGGGAAGACTGATAAATTAAACTAGTTGGAATCATATATCACTATAAAGCCCAGTGATAGAAGTTTCACACCAAAACATCACTGAGAACATGACAACTCTGTGGCTACTGACAACTTGCCCTCTACAACAAACACGTTCTCAGGAAAGCTACAGAACCATGTAGACAGTGGCCACTATTGGGAATAAAAGCTACAAGACAATCTGATCTTCAACGTTCTGCTTAATTCTCAAACAAGATATCATGGCTATGACCACCTTGGCCCAATATGTGAGATGGAAGGACTGTCCATGAAGAGTGTTCAGCTTTGCTGTAGTAAAGGCAATCCTGATGGCTGGGATCAAAGAAGAATTTTCGCTGTTTAAGGAGATCTCTAGGGTCTGCAGTCACACAACAGCCTAAACTAAGAAAGTTATTAGGGAGTCACTCACAGGAAGCACTGGAAGTCAGTCATCCAAGAAAGGGAATATATGACATTTCATCTTCCAGAAAGTCTCTGACATAAATAAAATCTATCATACTCATAAACACTATGGGTACAGAGGACAGACATAACTACAACACATTATGGTGAAAGTGGTGTCCACACAGATCAAAATGAATGAACCTGTTGTACAGAACCCCAGATATCACTGAACCACATGCTAAATAACATGCCCAGTGGTATTAACAAAGTGATAGTTAAATACAGGGATATGAAGCCCTGCAGTCACCATTCAGAACGTGACATACTGCATATTCTAGAAGATGAAGCTACTGAGGTCCAACATTAAGACAAAAGTCTTTAATTCACTTTAGAGCTAGGAAAAACTGTAAGCAGAACCCAAAGCCTTTCTCTAAATAAGGAACTGCCTCATGTACACAAACAATCCTCTCCTCCTACCACCCAACACTGCAACCTGCGAGATATGCACTTACATAGCCAAACTGGTAGCAAAGCTCTCTCTGGCTAAGATTGTGCTAGACAGCCAAGAGGAGAAGGTTAACACCTGCACTACACCTGTAGCAACTCATAGCCCTTCAAAACCTACACCATCAACACCCACACATAGTGGCACTAAACCAACATATGCGGAGGCCCTTAACATTAACCTGCCCAAGCAACAAGGACCTCTGAAGCTGAAACTCAACCAAACACCAGTCACAACCAAAGTGACACACAGCTCACAACACCGGTGTGTCACCCAACAACAGCCCCTAAGGCAAGACAATGTACCCAACACTTTAGTCATAGGTGACTCTATAGTCAAGCACACTGATGCCCCACTCACCAGGCTGAACAGAGAGAAAATTACAGTCAGCTGCCTGTCGGGTGCCAGGATCCGACACATAATGCATGCACTCAAGTCACTCCACAACAAGTACAAATATGATTCTGTCATTGTCCATGCTGGAGTGAATGACTTGAGACGTACCTCCCTGGACTACATGAAAAGAGACATGGAAGAGCTCTTGGATCATGTGGCCCATGCAGGTATGACCCTAGCCCTGAGTAGCATCCTGCCTTCGCCCAGAATTATACCACAGTACAAGGACAAAATGAATGACTTCAACAATTGGCTAAGCTTCTGGTGTCATTCAAAGGGGATCTAGTATTTGTCTGCCTGGGAAGACATGATCGACAAACCACAATGCTTTGCCAGAGATGGTCTGCACCTGTCACCCCTAGGATTCAGGTTACTGGCTAAAGCTCTTGCCACCCCCGTAGTGCCTTTTTTAGACAAGGTTCAAAGGATAAAACTACCACCGTAACAGATACAAGCATGCAAAATCTGAAGGTAATGCTACTCAATGCTAGAAGTCTAAACCTCAAAATTCACTCTCTCGAGGCACTCCTAAAAATGGAGAACATCGATATCTGTGCAGTAACTGAGACCTGGTTCAAGGCTCCAGAGAGCACCCCTGCAATACCAGGCTACAACTCTTGCCACACTTTTTGGCCACAAAACCAAGACCAAAACACTAAAGGTGGAGGAAGGTGGAGGAGTGTCCATATTCACCAAGGATATTCACACCTTCAGGCTAGTTGCCCAACACAATGCATCTGAAATTCTCCAGGTGCAACTAACACTAAGTAAGACTGCAATCCAAATTGTAGCTTGCTACAGATCCCCCACCATGCCCCAAGATTCTCACCACACCTTTCTAAACATACTGGAAAATATTAAGATACAACCAAACACCCTAATACTGAGTGATTTCAAATACCCTGCCATTAACTGGGAAAACTACTCAGGTACAAACTCCTTTTCCCAACGGTTCTTGGAATTCATAAATTCCAACACCCTGGATCAACTAATCCATTGTCCCACCAGGGGCACCAATATCCTAGACCTGGTCATTACCAACATGGGAGATAGATGCTTCACACCAGTGATCAGGTCTGACCATAAGCAAATCACCTTTGACATCCACATCCCACCCCCACCCCCCCAGTAAGGAAACCTCCTTAAAAAAATTCTCCAAAGCCAACTTCATGTACTGAAGTCAGAAGTGACAAATTTCACGACACCCATGCAGAAGGGATCTGAAAGTTCGCCTGCAGAATCCTACACTAAGGCACTGTACGAGCACATCCACTCGTGCGTGAATCGTGCCACCCCAAATAGAACCAAGATGCTCTTCTCCAAAAAAAAGAAGCCAATCTGGTGGTCCTCTGCTATAAAGAAACTATACAACAGAAGGAAGAAACTGTTGCAGAAAAGAGGAAAATCCCAGGATGCAAAAAACTCCCTCACCAGCCTCAGTAAGAAGCTGAGATCCCTCATAAAATCCTCAAAAGCTAGTTATGAAAATAAAATTGCCAAAGATTCCAAAGACAACCACAAGGCATTCTATAGTTATGTCAAGAATCTTAATGGCAATGCTCAGATCTGCTCTGAGCTACAACAAAATTGCATTAAATATACTGATCCCAAGAATATTGCCAATATCCTGGCAGATCAATTTAGTGTCAACTTTACCCCCCTCTCACCCCCTAAAGGGCCCATCTCAATACCAAAAGAATGCCAAATTCCAGTAATCACTGCCACACAGGTAGAAACCACACACTCCAAAGCTAAGAATACAGCATCCATGGGACCAGATGACATCCCAGGCTGTGTACTACATGAACTACAAAATGAACTGGCACCTCACCTAAGTGTCATGTTTAATCATAGCCTCACCTCAGGCTTCGTGCCCACTGAGTGGCACACAGCTACAGTTATCCCACTCCACAAGGGGGGATCCACGTTGGATCCCGGGAACTACCATCCCATCAGTCTAACAAGCCTGATTTGCAAGGGCATGGAAGCATTATCATGGAACTTATAAACAAAGACATTGGAAACCTTCAAACACTGGACCCCACCCAGTTTGGGTTTGTGAAGGGCCGATCTTGTCTCCTGAATCTGATTGACTTCTTCAAATCAGTCTCCAGAGCTGTGGACAAGGGTAAGGCAGTCCACACAGCCTATCTGGACCTCGCAAAGGCCTTCAACACCATCCCCCACTCTGGAATCATAGATAAACTTACTAAGCTGGGCATAAATCCCTACATCACTCAATGGGTTGCCAACTGGCTTACTGACAGAACCCAGAGTGTAAAAGTAGCCAACTCCAAATCCAGCTTCAGACAAGTGGAGTACCTCAGGGTTCAGTCCTGGGACCACTCTTGTTTGGCATCTACCTCTCTGAAGTACAGGCCAAAACTAAGGGACTTTGGCTAACAAAGTTCGCAGATTACTGCAAACTGGGAGCCATTACTGAATCCCCAAATGATGTGGATAGTCTACAAAAGGGCCTTACAGAAACAGATGCCTGGTGCCAGAGCCATGGGCTCAAGCTTAATGCCAAGAAATGTATACTTATCCTCTTTGGAAAAAAACATGTACCCATGAATTACCACATAGGTGGCAGGACACTAAACATCGAAAGTGGGATGGACAGTGGTCTCACTTTCGATAACCACATTGCCACAACAGTCAGGAAATCCTTCTATGTGGCACACCTCATCACTAAGGGCTTTTCATCCAGAAAAAAGGAGGTAATTTTCCCACTGTACTCATCCCTCATTAGACCCATTATAGAATATAATGCCCCGTTTGGTATGTACCTCACAAGACATCTGCAACAGCTGGAAAGGCCAAAGAAATACCTCACTAAAAGAATTACAATAAATACAATGCCAAATAACGACTTCAAATTCACGTGCAAAAGTAAATTTAGCAGCAACACGTGGTCATTTACACAGCTTTTCTTCTTGATGTGAATGTTAGAACAAGTCTCTGGTTTTGCCAACAACCACCATAAAAAATAACTAAATAAAAATAAAGTCATCATTTCAGGTTTTGTCATGTGACCTAATGGATAAGGCATCTGACTTCAGATCAGAAAATTGTAAGTTTGAGCCCTGCCATGGTCATCCAAAAGCAATGTCATGACTTATATCTGGCAGTTGGTAGAGAGGTTTAAGGGTATGAGCAGGGTTTGATTCCCTCAGCACTCATTTGCCTATTGTTTGACCTTGAGCAAGTCACTTAACCAGACAGAGCTTGGGGGCAACTGGGAATTTGGGCTAGGCTGGTGCCCTGGATTGCAAGCCTACTAACTAGAAGCCATTTTCCTATTAATCTATTTAATCTAGCAAATATAACAAAATTTTGCCAGCTCTCAAAATTTATCATTTTCTTCAAACTTCTTCAGTATCAATCTTATGTTTGGCACCAATTTGCTTATTTTTCCTCTAACTCATTTATACTTTACCACTTAAGCCTCCTCTGTAGAACAACAGTTAGGATATTAGACAGTTCTACCTATCCGTGTTTTACTGTCTGATGAAGAAAGCATGACACAACATTCTTCCATGATGTTCCCCTGAGAACTTCTCAGTACAGCTCATCAGGAAGACACAAGTATAGGTATGTCAGCTTTTTTGCAGGTGTCTGTTAAGATGGTAGAAATCAAATTAAGCAACAGTTTATTCAACAGTGTCTGTGTGCACCTCTTGTTAAGCAGCATGTCATAACTACTACATAATAATCAAATATCACTTTATTTATATGAGTATCAGCATGTTTACATTAGATGAAGCCCAGTGTACAAAGCTGTTGCTTGAGGCAATAAAGTGTAATCTTAAGTGGATGTGTTAACTATTTCTTTGCATAATGAAAATATATATTATGAAATATATTGCATGATTCACATATTTGATGAGTAAAATTGTGTCTAAAAAGTAAATGTACATGTTAGAAAAATATGTATTAACATATGTGTGCAATGCTTATTTTAAATAAGGGAAGATTAACACGTTTTTATTCTATATGCAGCATTAGTTCAATTTGAAACTGAAAATATGCTTTTCTGAAATTGTGCTTTCTGACACTGCAAGATGCACTCTGACCTAGTTTGCTAGCACAGCAAAATACATGTTTATGCTTTGGAAATGTACTGGAAAGCAGGTGATTTTCTGCTAGGTCAGGAAATTAAATAGAGAATAATAATAATTTCTGTAGATCCATTCATTATGAACAATAAGCTCTGTTCGTGCTAATGAAAAAGTGCACAAGCTGCAAGATAGTTAGATACTATAAACAATAAACTGCTTTAGAAATCTGTACTTGCATTGTGCTTATATTAGCCATAGTACCTAGACTTGTAACATCACATAGCAAGAAAGTTATAATTGACCGGTGGTCGTCAAGGCCATCCTGTTTACTAAAAAAATCTTTTTTAAACTTTGAAGAGTCAGCTAGAAATGTGAGAAACCTCTGTAAAGTAACAGAATTATGAACTGGTGATCTGCTACGTCAGTCGTAGTGGGCAATGTCTTGAAAGAAAGGTATAATAACTGACACTTCCTGATTTAGTCAGACACTGCATTTTTTGTCTCCTTGCGTAAGAATAAAGATACCTGAACTGAACCTTATGCTTTTGGTCTTTTGAAGTATTTTTCGCTAACATTTTTTGGTCCTTTGGAGCCGAAAACCCTCGTTTAGCCTGGGATCAGATGGGCCAGGTGGCATGAAACTGCGCAGGGAAGATACCACATCGGATCTTCTTCATTGAAAGACCTCCGACTGAATTGTCATGCAAAAGAGGCCAGCCACTTTTCTGATCTACGACTGAAGGCGGGTTCCGTTTGAACAGTGAGTGACCAATTGCTGAGGCTCAGGTAAAGTGAATCTACTTTTTTTCTGTTTTAGATCAGGGACTTGATTGTATTTGTTCTGTGAGAATTTTTAAAAAATTCAGGGACAGAAATATTGCTATCTTGTCATAGATCAGAGAAACAGAATAAGTAGGCAGGTAGTCTGAAGAGACTGTAAACACTTGGTGGTACCACATTAAAAACAAAAGGGTTACGTAACATTTAAAAAGGTTAGAACAAAATGGGTAATACGTGCACAAAAACGAAAAGACCCCAAAGCCCACCGTTAACCGAAGACGCAAAATATATGCAATCACAGCGCACCGACAACGTTAAATATTATACTAAATGGGTTAATAAATATGAATTTGATGGGAAACTTGAAAGATCCTCGCTTATCAAACTTATTAGACAGCTAAAAAACGATTCTAAAGGTCGGGTTAAAAAACAGCATAAATTAGGAGTTCCTCAGGCACACAGGTGGACTGAGGAAGCAAACCGAAGAGAACAAATGAATAAAAATTCAAAAGCAATGTTTCTAGACAAAGAAGATAATAACTTAGTTATAGCATCGGCCCCTCCGCCCACTCCAGTTTCGGTTCCCTTACCAGTTCCCTTACCGGATATGAAGCAAAAGAACAAACTGACCCACCTCCACGATATCCAGTTGTTCCTATAAAACCACTACCGTTTGTTAGAGATCCTATCGAGACTAGGTCTCGAACACGTAATTTAAAAGGGGATATTGAATTATATCAAATGAATGGAAATTCACGGGCTATGAGTGTAGAAGAGATATGCCTACTCATAGAAGTACCAAATCCTCAGGCAGGACAAGAAGGGCAGGACCCAACTCTCTTAGTATACAGACCGTGGACACCGGAAGACATCCGGAAAGCCACAGAGGGAATTCCCCATCCAAAAGTTAATTTTAGAAAGTTCTTAGAAGACTTACAGGGCATGAGATTAAGTTATCACTTAAACGGAGAGGAAGTAGAAAAAGTAGTCAGACAAATAGTTGGTCCAGATTGGCACATGATCAGTGGCAACTGGAATCCCCGTGACGCTGCACTTAGGCCCCTCCCACATAGCAGCGCAGAACTAGACAACAGAGTGAAAGGTCTGACAGACCAAATTTCTGAGAAATGGAAGCCTAGGGCAGACTGGACTTGCATTAATCAATGCATCCAACAAGAAAATTAAACTGTTGATAGATATTTTTCCAGATTATTGGAATGTTTTAACAACCACTGTGGAATGCAGGTACCTGAAGATCAGACACAAGATTCCCCATATGAGCAGCAGTTAAAGAATACATTTTTGAAAGGCAGTATTGCACCCATAAGTAGTTTCTTTACTAAGCATATGGTAGACCATCGTACAAGCAGATTACAATCACTGCTTGAATATGCTAGACATGCCGAAAGGCATTTTAACAACAAAAAGAAAAAGAAAGCCCAAGTATTTGCTGTGGAAGATGGAGAAGTTTATTTAGTACAGTCCGGACAAAAGGGCAAAAAGAATGCCCAGGGAAACAAACAATCTGATCAGCGATCAGAAGACTTTGAAGGGAGAAAGAAAAGAGGTGAGTGCTTCAAATGCGGGAAAAAGGGACACATGGCAAGGGATTGCAGGAAAAATAAGAAGGCAGCAGTGGAAGACAAAAACGATGAGGGTGAGGACTGACTATATGAAAGTCAGGAATCACTAGATAGGAATAATAGAGAAAAGACAAATGACAATGTGATAGAAGGAGCAGAGAATGTGATAATAGAGGAAGTGCAGGAAACTACCGATAGTGAAGAAAATGAAATATTAGACCTAGCCTTATTGAGCTTACAGCTCTATTTGGCTGACACAAAACCAGAAGTGACACTCCTGGTAGAAGGGAGGGAAGTCAAATTTTCGTGCGATTCAGGGGCATCACGAACCTTGGTACACCCCTTCAAACTACCAGAAAATTCAGAATCACATGACTTTATACTAGTAAAAGCAGCTAATGGACAGCTGTATCGGGAGCCTCTCTCCCATAACATTACAATAACAGATCCTGTTTCAAGATTGACCCAGAAAAGCAAAATTGTTGTTTCTGCAAAATGCCCAGTGAACCTTTTGGGCAGAGATCTTATGCAACTATTGGGCATAGCAGTAGTTCCAATCATGCAGGGTATGGAAGCACAGCGACAAACCAATACTTTTGCAGTGCAAACGGAAGGTGAGACATTTTACTGGTACAGCCAGGACCTAGTTACGACTGGTCCTGGAGCAGTAACTGAAGAGTTAATGAATGTAGCTATCAGTAAGTTCCCCTCCCTTTGTATTGACATACAACACCTGTTGCACTGTACTCTGTATTATTGTAATACACCAGGACCTAACAAAGAATATGAACAAGAATTGTTTAAAAATCATGCAAACAGATTAGTACTGTGTAATTTGTACTGGGACATGAAAGGGAACAGTGTAGTTAGCTGTTCATTACCCCAGGAGTTCTTTTCACTTTACAAATCAAATCTAATACCGCATGATAGTTTAACTAAAGAAGAAGATTTAAAATGGGTAGACCTAGGACAGAAAATCACAAAATGGGAAAAACAGACAGAATCAGAACTGTCAGAACAGGGAATACAAAGACAGAAACTGAACTGGATAACACAAACACATCCAGCTGTACACTTGCAGTCCAGCAAAGACAGCTGAGAAGCCCTCTTATTAGAAGAGGAAGAAAAAGCTTTGTTAGACATACCAGAAACTCTCTGGTCAACAGGAAAGTCAGACGTAGGACTTATTCGCACAGCAGGACCAGTTACTATCATGCCAAAGAATACTGGTGGAATCTCCCGATTCGCCATGTAGCACACCCTTATTCCCAGTTAGAAAAGCAAATGGAGAATGGCGTATGGTCCAAGATTTACAAGCTGTAAATCACGCAGTAATACCAAGAGCACCTACGGTGCCAGATCCACATACCTTGTTGAATGATTTAAAACCTCAACAGAAGTATTTTTCTGTGGTGGATATCAGCAATGCGTTCTTTTCGATACCGATACACCCTGACAGCCAGTATTGGTTTGCATTTACATTTCAGGGGAAGCGGTATACATATACGCGACTACCACAAGGTTATAGTGAAAGCCCAACGATATTCTCACAAGAGATGGCAAGCAATTTAGCGGAATTTATCCCACCGAGAGGTAGTCAAATTTTACTTTATGTTGATGACATCCTGCTGGCTGCCCCTACCCAGCAAGATTGTAAGGAAGATACTATAGCATTATTAAAATTCCTAGCAGTTGAATGACACAAAGTAAGCAAAAATAAATTGCAGCTTTGGAAAAAACAAGTGAAATACCTTGGATATGTAATATCCAAAGATGGCAGAACATTAGATGAGGACAGAAAAGTAGCGATCTTACAAGCACCAAAACCCACAACCAAGAAGGAAATGATGTCCTTCCTGGGTACGACTAATTTTTGTCGGAGCTGGATCCCAAACTATGCTTTGGAATCTACACCTTTAACCGACCTGATTTTTAAGAAGCCTATGGCAGCACAAGATTTAATACAGTGGACACCAGAAGCAGAATTAACTTTCTGCAAACTGAAACAATTGATAGCATCATCATTAGTTTTAGGATTACCAAATTATCACAAACGTTTTTTCCAAACTGTAGATTGCAAGCAAGGTTATATGACATCAGTATTGACTCAACAGCATGGGGACAAACAATGCCCCATTGCTTATTATTCATCACAACTGGACCCAGTGGCGCGGTCTCTACCCCACTTTGTACAAGCAGTAGTTGCAGCTGCAATGGCAGTGCAGGCTTCAGCCTCAGTAGTGTTATTCCACCCTCTCACATTGAGAGTGCCTCATGCAGTCGCAATCATTTTACTGCAAGAAAAAGTAGCATATATCTTTCCCCTGCTAGGCATCTTTCTTGTATGACTATATTGCTGAGCCAACTTCACATGACAATTGAACGATGTACTACTTTGAATCCGTCTATCTTGCTCCCAACTCCTGTGGATGGCACACCCCATAACTGCCTACAGGTAATTGAGCAAAAGAAACTGCCTAGAAAAGACCTCACGGATGTTCCCCTTGGATGATGCCGAGGTGACATATTACGTGGATGGCTCATGCAAAAGGAGTCCTACAGGACAGAACCTAACAGGTTATGCAGTAGTTTCTGATACTGAGATTGTAGAAGTGAAACCTCTACCACATAACTTATCTGCACAAGCAGCAGACTTGATTGCCTTGACACGGGCATGTACCTTAGCAAAGGGTAAAAGCGTAAACATTTTTACAGACAGCCAGTATGCTTTTTCTACTGTACATGTTTTTGCACAACAGTGGAAGAATCGAGGAATGGTGACATCTACTGGCAAACCGATTAACCATGCACAGTGTATTTTAGATTTGTTAGATTCTATTCAGTTGCCTCAGAAAGTAGCTATTTGTAAATGCATAGCTCATACAAAACAACAAGATAGGATTTCAAAAGGCAATGCGAGAGCTGACACAGCTGCAAAGCAAGCAGCCTCAGAAGCATTTCTTTTGAACGAGGAATTACAACCTTCTGAGATTTTAGACTTAGAAATGTTGAAAACAATGCAGACGCTTACTACACAAGCTGAAAAACAAAAATGGAAAAGACGAGGAGCAATTCTCAAGGAAGAGCTGTACATCTCCAAAGAGGGAAAACCGATATTACCGTCTAATTTATTTAGATATGCAGCTTTGTTGAGCCATGGGCAGAGCCATGTCTCAACAGGGGGGATGGTACAGTTAGTGAATCGGGTGTTCGCTACGTACGGGTTTACAAACTACACTAAAAAATTTTGCCTGTCATGTCACACTTGTAATACACATCATGCACAAGGGGCATTAAAGCCCAAGCAAGGGAGTTTCCCCTACACCACCGTATCCGTTTCATACTATCTGTATGGATTTCATAGAATTGAGCAAATGTGAAAACAAAAAGTACTGCCTTGTCATTGTGGATATGTTCTCCAAATGGGTGGAGGCCTTTCCGACTAGTAAACCAGATGCAGACACTGTTGCAAAGACCCTAGTTAAAGACATTATTCCTAGATTTGGCATACCGGAAAGGATCTACAGTGACAATGGTACACATTTCGTTAATCAAACTATACAACAGTTAAGTCAGTATTTTGGGATGTCTTTAAAAGATCACTGTGCATATCACCCTCAATCTGCAGGGTTAATAGAGAGGCACAATGGAGTTTTAAAGAATAAGCTTAAAAAACTTATAGTAGATACACAGAAGAACTGGGTGTACTGTTTGCCCCTGGTACTGTTGAGCATGAGAACTGTTCTGAATGCAAAAGGATTGACACCTTTCGAAAAGATTTTCGGAAGAGCTTATTATATACCTCAGTGGAAACCTCTCATGCCTGCAGACCAGGAAGCAGATTGGACATTTGCAGAATACATGAGGAATATGCTAAATAACAAACATCTTTTACAGTTTAATTCTGTTTCAGATAAAGACCAAACTAAACCATTCGAAGTAGCAGTAGCCCCAGGCACTTGGGTCTGGGTGAAGACAATCAAAAAGAAGAATTAGACGACACCAAAGTGGGAAGGTCCTTATCAAGTACTGCTGAGCATGCCCACAGCAGTCAAGATTGCGGAACGTTCATCTTGGATTCATTTGACACACTGTAAACTAGTCAAAAACTTTGAACTTGATAAAACTCTTGCTAACACACAGCAGCAGTAAAATGACGACAAGACCTACAGACAATAGAAATACTGAACGATTTCAGCAGTATATTCAGCAGTGTTGCATCATCATCTTAATAACTGCATTAGTGACAATGTTCTTTTTGCTGTGGCTTTTGCTGTGGCCTTTCTTTTCTTCAGCCACACCAGCTAGACTGAACAAACATGATTCAACACTCATAGACTGGCATCCGAACTTTAACACTTACCAAGCAATCAAATAGGTGTATGCTGAGACTTTTAATATTTCGAATTGTTGGATTTCCACAGCTATACCAACAGCATACGGGGGATTATTGATGGCTGCTGTCCCCCTAAGGGTCAATGAGACCTGGGAAAACTTGATTTTTGAGACTACACCTGTGAAATCTAGAGACAAAATTGCATTATTTCTACCTGTTACACAAACAGGAATTGTATGCTTTTTTAAGAATGACATGATTCAAGTAGGTTGGAGTAGATGTAATGTAAAAGTTTCTTATAAGTGTTATATTAAACCTAAAAATGCTAAAAATACAGAAACAATGTGTGATGCAGATTATGACTCATACTTTGAGTCCTTGCATAAAACTGTCAGTGATATACAACATAATCCTGTTCTTTTAAAGCAACTGTCTATTATAGATAAGAAAATGTTTCATGCAGGGAAGGTGTATATCAATACTAAAGTAGAAAACTGTTATTTCATATATGGGAAAAAAGCATACAAATGGTTGCCTGAGAATTGGTCCGGCAGTTGTTTTTTGGGTTACCTGGTCCCGACCATACGACACACTACAGCTTTGCCTCATGGGAGAATTTGAAATGTCAGAGACGTCGCAAAGAAACCTGAAAATCCAATCAAGAAACCTGAGTATCCAGTGGGACAGATCGTAGCAGGCTGGAGAAACCATAACTCTGTGAAAGACAAAAGTAAACTAGCATACATGGACTTGAGTGACACTATCATATCCTGGGCTGGCATAGCCCCTGCATATGGTGCAGTTAAATCAATTTGGGAACTGAGAAAGCTATCCAAACTTCTCGAGGTCATGAGCAATGCAACTTTTTCCGCTCTTGAATTAATGACTGATGAACTGAATGCAATGAGAACTATGGTACTTCAAAACCGCATGGCTCTTGACTTCACCCTAGCAGTGAGAGGTGGTACGTGCGCTTTAATCAAAGACGAGTGTTGTTCGTTTATTCCTGACAATAAACACAAAATTAATGATCATTTGGAAGTGATTCAGCAAGTGTCAGACATGGCCAGGCCAGGCCCAAACCCACTGACGTACTTTTTCCAGAATTTGTTTGGGGGGTGGGGTTCCATCCTAATGAACATCCTGATTGCCATTTGTGTGGGATTACTTTTGTTAGGAGCATGCATTTGCTGTGGAATTCCCTGCATGAAAAAATTAATCAAAGATTTTATAGACATGTCAGTTTCTGAGACTTTGTATCAAAGTACTGAAATTGAAGAACTGTTGAAAAAGGAAACACTTTCATAAGTTTAAACTGAATGACTCTCTTAGCTGCAAATTCTCAAAGGAAGAGGTTAGGAGAAGAAACAAACTGTTTATGCTTTTGAAATAGAATAAAAAGTATTAACAGGGGGGAAATGTTAGAAAAATATGTATTAACATATGTGTGCAATGCTTATTTTAAATAAGGGAAGATTAACACATTTTTATTCTATATGCAGCATTAGTTCTATTTGAAACTGAAAATATGCTTTTCTGAAATTGTACTTTCTGACACTGCAAGATGCACGCTGACCTCGTTTGCTAGCACAGCAAAATACATGTTTATGCTTTGGAAATGTACTGGAAAGCAGGTGATTTTCTGCTAGGTCAGGAAATTAAATAGAGAATAATAATAATTTCTGTAGATCCATTCATTATGAACAATAAGCTCTGTTCGTGCTAATGAAAAAGTGCACAAGCTGCAAGATAGTTAGATACTATAAACAATAAACTGCTTCAGAAATCTGTACTTGCATTGTGCTTAAATTATCCATAGTACCTAGACTTGTAACATCACATAGCAAGAAAGTTATAATTGACCGGTGGTCGTCAAGGCCATCCTGTTTACTAAAAAAATATTTTTTAAACTTTGAAGAGTCAGCTAGAAATGTGAGAAACATCTGTAAAGTAACAGAATTATAAACTGGTGATCTGCTACGTCAGTCGTAGTTGGCAATGTCTTGAAAGAAAGGTATAATAACTGTGACACTTCCTGATTTAGTCAGACAAACTCTGTAACTGCATTTTTTGTCTCCTTGCGCAAGAATAAAGATACCTGAACTGAACCTTATGCTTTTGGTCTTTTGAAGTATTTTTCTCTAACAGTACAGGTTCCCCATTATTAATATCAAATAAACAAGTAGCAGAGATGTCCAAAGCATAGAGCATCAAAAAGTGAAGGGTGGACAGAAAAAGGATAAACAAGTAATAGTAAAAGGAAAGGGATTAAAAACAGATGAAGAATAAAACCTTTTACTTCCATTTTGCTCATTCTTTCTCTTTATGTGCCTTTTTCAGCAATGAATGCTTCTAGACTTGTATTTTCCCATTTTTATTGCAATTATCATGTACAGATGTGGAGATACTGCACTTTTTATCTGAGGGAATGAATTGTTTGTTTGTCTTTCGGCTTTTCCCGGTTAGGGGTCACCACAGCGGAACTCCGGTCCTCTAATGATTGGCAGTAGATTTTTACGTGCTGGCTTGCCGGGCCTAACGCACAACCTTCAACGAAGGAACGCCCATTCACGCATGTCGCCACACAGAAGAAGCTCTAATTGAGAATTGAACGGGCAATGTCTAACTGTGAGGCGACAACGCTACCGCAGCACCATCTGAGTGAATGAATATACAACAAAAAAGTTTTTTCTACAGTTGTTTAGTAGTGATCTTTTAAGACCTATCTTAAACTTGCATTTCACCAACAGTACTTTCAGATCATGGCTCAGTTGTGCCAAATAAACTGCAGCATAACAAGTCCTCATTATTCTTTTAAACACATTTATTAAGTTATCACTTAAGACACAGGTGCACATGCATTGATAGAAAAGAAAATCAACCATATTAACATTTTTTTTCATTTACATACATTATACATTGCATACATATTTTCTTTCTTTACAACTCTCATTTAGTCCAACATTACATACATTCCTCAATTATTGCCTTCCCTTAAACCTCACTCCTCTTCCTGAACATTATTTTACATGTATTTTTCCCAAAAATTCCATTTAGTTCAATGTGCTTTGCTCCTTCCCCTATATAAAGATCCCATTTCCAATTCTTTTAACTCTTTTACAATTTTCAATACTTCAAATCCATCTGCTTAAGATTTTGATTTCCATTTTCTAGGCAGCCAATAGGATTAAACTTAATAAGGCCTTAAAATAAAGAAAAACAATAAGCAGGTTAACGTACAATCGCACTGCAACAACAGCAAACAGGCACCAAAACAAAAAACGGTTGTAGGACGTACAGCTGTAGAATCATAAAATTATTTATTACAACAAGGTAAGCACTTTCACTACCATCCCGGTGGCTGCCTCAGACCATATTCAACAACATTAAAATAGTAGATTAAATATACTCACATTTACTACTTCCCATTAGGCGGGCAAATTAAATTACTTTCATCTTACACTTTAGATTTCAAATCCACGTCCCCCAGCATACTATGCGCATGTCCCTGACGTCATGCAATGAACACAAATAATAGCTTAAAGGGAAACGCTACAATAAAGTTACTACAGAAAATAATCTAAAATAATATGAAATAAATATTAACACTCGCTAATAATCATCATAAAATACATTAATACCCATCTCATTTACTGAATAATACATATATAAATACATGTATTTCATTTTATATACTACATTAAATCATAGCACAGTATATGAAAACATAAAAAACAATTAATGTATATTATATACTGCATATCACTGCAATTTTTTTCACAAGCCCTTTACATTCTATCTACTTTTCCATAAAATGTGTGTTCACTGAATGTCTTTTCATTTTAATCAATTTTTAATTCCCCAGGCATCCAATACTGCCTTAACTGAAACATTCCCATTGAGTCCATAGCCTTTCTCTGCTCTCAAGTCGGAAGATCCATTTAAGCTCACTTCTATCCACCTTATTCTTAATTATCCCCTTCCTATCTCCTGGACTCGCTTTATCAATAACCATAAACAAAAATTTATGCACCCCATTTTTAGTTAGATCATCTCTAGATAGTGCACTGACTGAATCCTTAGCTCTCAAACTATTAACTTGCTCTCTAATTCGATCCTTTAACATCCAAGTGGTCATCCCTACATAAAAATATTGGCAGCATTCACACTGAGCTAAATAAACAACATTTCTAGATGTGCAATCTGCCACTACCTTAAAATCATATGCCATGCCTGTGTTCGGGTGTATAAATTTATTATTACTTTTTATATAGCTACACAAATTACAGTTTCTACATGGGCATATCCCACAATGTACCTCTACTGGATCGCTTTTAGGGTAGCATAGCATTTTTTTAAATTCATCTGATTCTTATACTAAAATCTTGGCACATCACCCACCACTTTTCTAACTTTATCATCTATCAGTAAGATGGGTCAGTGTTTTTCCAAAACCATCTTTATTTTCCCAATATCACTAGTATATGATGTCAGGACACCAACTCGTCTCTCCATTGTTGCCCCTTTATTATGTCTCACCTCATTACTGGTCAGAGCTGAACAGTATGGCCTTGCTCTATCTATCCTCAATCCATTAACTTTATCCAGATTAGAAACTACCTCCCTTTCCCTTTAGCCTCAAGACTTCAGATCATACTTCAAAGTTTTCATTGCTTCCTTAAAGGCCCCTTCCTTTTTGCTTAACCTGGACACTCGCATCCCCTGACCTTTTATAACATTCCCAAATGTTCTCCTGGGGTGCATGCTGGTCCTGTGTAATAGTGTATTCCTATAACACTCCTTCCTATACAATCTGGTGTCCATCCTCCCTTCTAAGGAGTTCTCCACATGTACATCCACATAATCTATCTGTGTGTTTGATGACTTCATTGTGAACTTAAGAAAGGTGGTGGTGCTATGTAACTGCTCAACAAATGAATTGAGCTCCATTTGTGTCCCAACCCACAAAATACAAATATCATCCACAAAGCGACAATAGCATTTCACACATTTCAAATACAGATCCATCTTGAGCAACATGTCCACCTCCCATTGTAACATTACTGTGATGGCGTAGCTATTGGCACAACTTGTGCCTATAGCTACGCCCTCACGTTGAAGATAATAGTGCCCATCAAATAAGAACACATTATTATTCTGCACTGTCTTCATGAATAAACAAATAAGATCCACCGATCTCTTCTCATATTCACTGTTCTGCTCTAAATACTTATTCAAATATTCCACTCCAGTGCCACTAGGGATACTGGTATACAGGGAGACCACATCTAACGTGACAAACGTATATTCCTGTGTCTCTTGATAGCCCTTCATAAACATAAACAAGTCCTGTAGAAACTGTTTTGTGTCCTTAAGTACATTTGATCTATCTAACACTGGTACAAGATGTTTCTCTATGGACACTGAGAAAGGCTCCGTGAGTCACCCTCTCCCTGCCACAATAGATCTAAAGGGTGGTTTAATTGGGTCTTTATGTAATTTTGGAGAGCCTTGAAACATGGGTATTATTGGATGTTCTATATTCAAAAACTGCATCAACTCTAAACTAATTTGATATTGCATTGAACAGTTATTCAACATGATATGCACTCTCCTAATCATACAATTAATATGATGCATATACACTTCTTTATATACTTTACTATCACTTAACATCATTTTCAGTGATGTATTATAAAAGCCCTTATCCATGACCACAATCATCCCACCCTTATCAGCTGGCTGTATCATAAGTGATGCATCCTCTCTAAGCCTCTTAAGGGCTTCTTGCTCTGATTTAGTCACATTTATAAACCTCCTTCCATGTTGTTCTTTCCCCAGTGTTTCATGCAACTCATCCTCACAAATTTTATGGAATGCCTCAATAACTGGATGATTTATAGGGATAAAACTATTGCATTTCCTAAACATACTTTCCCCCATCAAAGCACTATCTTGGTGCATAAGTTGTAACATAACATTTCTACAAAAAAGTTTTAAGTCAATAAGTGTGTCCGGTAAATCAGCACCCTGTGCCAGAATAAAAGACAAGCCTCTATTTAATACTGTTAATTCATTTTTAGTCAATATTCTTGTTGAAATATTCCACACTATTGATCCGTCTGACTCCACATCCTTTTCAACGTGGGATAGTTTACCAGTTCAGTCTGTTCCTTCCTCTTCCTTGACTCATTGACTCTCTCCTATCATATGGGCAATGGGAGCTTCGGAAAAACCTGTGTTGATGGCTGGGGATTAACTTTCCTCTTAACCACCACTTGTGCTGGTGGTATCTCTTGTGAGTCATTAGAGATGACTTCAACATGAATACCCGCCTCCTGCACCTTCCCATTAGGCACCTATCCTCTATTGTCACTCTATCATAGTATTCTGTGTCAATCTAGTATCCCCAGATTTATCTGTTAGTTCTACAGTCTGAACAGCATCATTTTGTGTAGGGTGTACTTTTCTCCCAGCTTCCCCTCTCGGCCAGGAAAAAACATATCCCTTCTTAAAATCAGAGAAATCTCTGTCTAATTTTTTCCTCTTTTGCATAATTAGCCTCCTCTCATACAGGCTAACTGATTTAACAGCTTCTCCAATCGCTCGATCCACCATCCGAGGGAACTGCATATACAAGTTCCTCTTGTTGACTCTCAATCTCCTTCACACATCTTTCCTCTTCCGGTTTAAAAAATTCATTCATCAGCCTTGGATAACTGAAGCTTGTTTCCATGTTAATATTTTGCCATCTTGCCAACAATTCAGGGTATTGGGTCCCATACACAGGCATTTTAAGGACCCTTAATTCCCTAGACACTACACGACAGTGGAGGCATGCCTCAAAATGGAAACGTTATGCTTGCTGCCTCTTCAGTTTAAACATATCATCCTCTAGCTTGTGCAGGCAAAATCTAAACTTTATCCGATCCACATCCATTACTTTTCCATCAGATGTTACCTCTCCCATTTGTACTTCTGCGAGTAATGGGTTTGTCTCATTACGAAGTAAACCAGTCAAGCCATCTGATTTGCATCTGCTATGAACCCCAATCCCCAGCCATCAACACAGGTTTTTCTGAAGCTCCCGTTGCCCATACGACAGGAGAGAGGGAGGGAGCACTACCAGTCAATGAGTTGAGGGAGAAGGAAGGATCAGACCAAACTGGTAAACTATCCGCACTCTCTAAAGCCAAGAATACAGCATCCATGGGACCAGATGACATCCTGGGCTGTGTACTGCATGAACTACAATATGAACTGGCACCTCACCTAAATGTCATGTTTAATCATAGACTCACCTCAGGTTTCGTGCCCACTGAGTGGCGCAGAGCTACAGTTATCCCAATCCACAAGGGGGGATCCACCATGGATCCCGGAAACTACTGTCCCATCAGTCTGACAAGCCTTATCTGCAAGGCCATGGAGCGTATTATCACGGAACTTATAAATAAAGACATTGGCAACCTTCAAACACTGGACCCCACCCAGTTTGGGTTTGTGAAGGGCCGATCTTGTCTCCTGAACCTGACTGACTTCTTTGAATCAGTCTCCAGAGCCATGGACAAGGGTAAGGTGGTCCACACAGCCTATCTAGACCTTGCCAAGGCCTTTGACAGCGTCTCCCACTCTGGAATCATAGATAAACTTACTAAGTTGGGCATTAATCCCTATGTCACCCAATGGGTTGCTAAATGGCTTACTGATAGAACCCACACTGTAAAAGTAGCCAACTCCAAATCCAGCTCCAGACAAGTGACAAGTGGAGTACCTCAGGGTTCAGTCCTGGGGCCGCTCTTGTTTGGCATCTACTTCTCTGAAGTACAGGTCAACACTAAGGGACTCTGGCTAACAAAGTTTGCAGATGACTGCAAACTGGGAGCCATTATTGAATCCCCAAATGATGTGGATACTCTACAAAAGGGCCTTACAGAAACAGATACTTGGTGCCAGAGCCATGGGCTCAAGCTCAATGCCAAGAAATGTATTGTTATCCCTTTGGGAAAAACATGTATCCATGAATTACCATATAGGTGGCAGTACACTAAACACAGAAAGTGTGATAAGAGACTTAGGGACACAGGTGGACAGTGGTCTCACCTTCGATAACCACATCGCCACAACAGTCAGGAAATCCTTCTATGTGGCACACCTCATCACGAAGGGCTTTTCATCCAGAAAAAAGGAGGTCATTGTCCCACTGTACTCATCCCTCATTAGACCCATTATAGAATACAATGCCCCATTTGGTATGTACCTCTCAAGACATCTGCAACAACTGGAAAGGCCTCAGAAATACCTCACTAAAAGAATCACAGGCCTAAAGCAGATGCCCTACGCTGACCGCCTTAAAAAACTCAAGCTATACTCTGTCGCATATAGTCTACTCAGAGGCGATCTCTGCTTAACATACAAGGCCATGTCAAACCCAGAGCTGCTGGACATGCTACACTTAAAGAAATCCCAATCCCTCAGAGCTACACGCTCCAGGGATCAAAACCTTGTCATCACAATAAACAAAACATGCTGGAGGGATAGGTTCCTGACCCAGAGACTCCCCAGACTCTGGAATAGATTGCCCATACATGTCAAGCAGAGTGCCTCTTTGGACTTCTTCAAGAGGAACCTTGACGATTGGATGGGAGAAAGGAAATTCACCCCAGGGATCACGTCAGCAGCCCTGCTAGACAGGGGTCCAGGAAAGTAAATAATGTGGTAAGAAATAGCCAGGGAATTGTTATGGCTAGGCTTGTATAGGCCCTAGGGCTGATAGCCTAATACCAACCTATGAACCTATGAAAAGGATGTGGAGTCAGACAGATCAATAGTGTGGAATATTTCAACAAGAACATTGACTAAAAATGAATTAACAGTATTAAATAGAGGCTTGTCCTTTACTCTGGCACAGGGTGCTGATCTACCAGACACACTTATTGACTTAAAACTTTTTTGTAGACATGTTATGTTACAACGTATGCACAAAGATAGTGCTTTGATGGGGGATAGTATGTTTAGGAAATGTAACAGTTTTATCCCTATAAATCATTCAGTTATTGAGGCATTCCATAAAGTTTGTGAGGATGAGTTGCATGAAACACTGAGGAAAGGAACAACATGGAAGGAGGTTTATAAATTTGACTAAATCTGAGCAAGAAGTCCTTAAGAGGCTTAGAGAAGATGCATATTTTTTATGTTTTCATATACTGAATGCTATGATTTAATGTAGTATATAAAATGAAATACATGTATATATATATATATATATATATATATATATATATATATATATATATATATATATATATATACTATTCAGTAAATGAGATAGGTATTAATGTATTTTATGATGATTTTTAGCAAGTGTTAATATTTATTTCATATTATTTCGTTGAGAGCCACACATATGTACTCCCATTTTTCTCTTGTAAAATGTTTTTCCAGTTTCTCTTCACAATCTTTTCTAACATCTTCTGACTGATTCAAATAGAAATCATGCAATATTTTATATGCCCTACTAATTATCCCCTTTTTCACAGCAGCTTCGTTTTTAGATTTAACTAAAAACTCTACCAGAGCAGGTCTTTTACTTAGGACTCCCCTATCACTTTCTTGTTGCCTATACTTTGATATCAGTCTCAGGTGGGGAAGGCAGTCTATAACCTACAGTCCACACTTCTTACTGGCCTTGGCCCATTCTATTATCTTCACTTCTTGAGTTATTTGCTCTCAATACCATGGTTCCTTTGCCAGTTTTCTCCAGTAAATTTCAGCTTCATCTTGCCTATTTTCTGCATCCCTACTTGCAGTCATCCCCATTTTCAATATTTCCTTTCTCCATTCTGTGTTGGCTTAGTTCTTAGAACACTTTCTGCAACTTTAGGAATATAGTATTCTGCATGGTTCTTGTTATTCTTTTCAGAAACCTGCATCCAAAATCCCACTGTCTTCTTCTATCTTGACACTCCCTCCCCTATGCTTCATTATCATCCCTTTTCACTATGAATTATAATATTCTTCTTATGGAATATATATGACCTTCAACTGTGTAGCTTTAAAATATCAATTCAAATCATGTAATCCTAAACCACGTTGTTCTACTGGCAGAATAAACATATCTCATTTAACTCTTGCTCTCTTCCCCTCCCAGATCAGTTCCATCAACTCTTTATTAATTATTGTTGATGACCTCTCCTCTGGTTGACAAAAATATGCCTAATCTGTATTTATTTATTTATTTATTTATTTTATTTATTTTCAGTTTTTTACTGGGCCACAAGGAGCCCTTTTCAATGGAGTCCTGGGGAGAAAAGCTCCAGAGAAGTACAAAATACACATGACAATAAGACAAATATAATATACATAGAAATGCAAGAAGTTACAGAGTAACAGGTTGCAATAACAATACAAATTACTTTTCTTATAAAATATGATACAGATCCTGTATACAAAACTAAAGGGAATTTTCACTGCTTGTATCTTATTATCCATATCATTAAACAAGAGCTTCCAGTTTCTCTGATTTTGTTTTATATTTTTTAGTCTCTTCCCAAATATCCTTAGCTACCCCAACAGAAGTCTTTTTTTTAATCCATACTCCTAAATACATCACCTTATAGTATTCCCCATAAATATGGGTATTGCTGAAGCAATTCATGTGTGGATACATAGTTTACAACTATAACCTTTGTTTTATCTTCATTAATTCTATAGCCTAAAGATTTAAAACTGTTTCAACATGTACCACAACACAAAAATTTCCTTTTCTAGATTTTGTACTAAAACACAAAATGTCCTTTTCTAGATTTATTAAGTACAAAATAATATCATCTGTAAATTCAGACAGCTTTTTTGTTTACCATAATAATTATATCCTTGAATTTCTGTGTCCCATTGCCAATGGCTTTAAATATAAAGCCAGTAAAGGGGAAAGAGGAGAATCCTGTCTGGTTCCTCCATTCAAATACAGCTTATCAGAGAGGAACACTCCCACTTTAATTCTTACCACAAGTCCTTCATATAACCTCCAAATTAAAACTGGTCATCATTACTGAGGGATTTCTCACTTGCAAAGACTGGGCTGCAAGTTACATTATGAAGGGGGATTTCAAAGTAATGAGCCTATTGCTATGAGGAGACAAACTCTTCTGAAGAAAGAAAAAAAATACCTGGAAACTCATGAATAAAATCATAAAACTCATAGGTTCATAGGTTCATACTAGGCTATCTGCCCTAGGGCATTTATAAGCCTAGCCAGAATGTATTTGGCTTTCGCCACCCATTTTAAATTTATTTTGCTATGCCCTTTTTCGAGGTTAGTATACTGTGCCTCTATCTAACAGTGACACAGAAGTGATACCCGGGGTAAACCTACGATCTCCCATCCACTCATCAAGATTCCTCTTGAAGAGAGTCAATGAGGGACTCTGCCTAACCTGGACTGGGATTTTATTCCAGAGTGAAGGGAGCCTCTGGGTTATGAATCTGTCCCTCCAGCATGTCCCATTTACTTCAGTGCTGAGGTTCAAGTCTCTCAAGCGCGTAGCTCGATGGGATTTGGATTTTCTGAGGTGCAGCATGTCCATTAATTCCGGGTTGGACATGGCTTTATACGTCAGGCACAGATCGCCTCTGAACAGGCGGTATGCCACTGAGTAGAGCTGGAGTTTCTTTAACCGGGCAGCATATGGCATCTGTTTGAGCCCTTTGATCCTCTTGGTGAGGTACTTTTGGGGTCTTTCCAGTTGCTGCAGGTGTCTGGTAAGGTACATCCCAAAAGGGGCATTGTACTCAATTATGGGCCTGATGAGGGATGAGTAAAGAGGCACGATGACCTCCCTGATCTAGATGTGAATCCCTTCATGATTAGGTGGGCTATATAAAATGTTTTTCTAACCACTTTGGCCACGTGGTTGTCAAATAAGAGATTGCTATCAACTTGGGTCCCCAGGTCCCTAATTACTTCTTCTGTACTTAATGGATTTCCACCTATGTGGTAATTTGTGGGCACTTTGTTTTTGCCAAAGGGGATGACTATACACTTTTTGGCATTTAGCTTGAGGCCATGGCTCTGGCACCAGTTGTCTGTTTCTATGAGGCCCTTTTGGAGGATGCTTGTGTCGGCTGGAGAGTCGATTATGGCGCCAGTTTGCAGTCATCTGCAAACTTGGTCAGCCACAGTCCTTCCATGTTGGCCTGTACCTCCGAGAAATATATACCGAACAAGAGAGGTCCCAGGACTGAGCCTTTTGGGACACCACTTGTAACTGGTTTGGAGTCTGACATGGCTCCAGCAATTCTAACCATGTGGGTTCTGTCCTTGAGCCAGTTTGCAATCCATCTAGTGACATAGGGGTTTATATTTAAGCTGGTGAGCTTATCTATAATGCCCGAGTGGGGTATTGTATCGAAGGCTTTATGCGAGGTCCAGGTAGGCTGTGTGGACCACCTTCCCCTCGTCAATGGCCTTGGTGACTGTTTCAAAGAAATCAATCAGGTTTAAGAGGCAGGATCTGCCCTTAACAAAGCCGAACTGGGTAGGATCCAGTGTTTGTAGGTCCCCAATATCTTTATTTATGAGGTCCATGATGATCCTTTCCATAGCTTTGCAGACCAAGCTAGTCAGGCTTATGGGGCGATAGTTTCCAGGATCCGTTGAGGCACCACCTTTATGGAGAGGGACCACTGTTGCTGTACGTCACTCTTTGGGCACATATCCTGTAGTAAGGCTGAGATTGAACAGTAGTTTTATGTTTGGGTTTAGCTCTTCTTTGAGTTCATGTAGGACGCAGCCCGGGACACCATCTGGTCCCATTGATGCTGTGTTTTTTTGCTTTGGAGAGGGCGGCTCTTACCTGAGCATCTGAGACGTCAGGGGGGCAGCACTCTGCTGGGATAGATATTTGCCCTTTTGGTGGGGAGTTTGCTGAACCTGTCAGCTAGGATGTTGGCAATGTCTGTGGGTTCGTGTATTTTTGTCATTTTGGACTAATTCTGAGCATATCTGGGAATTACCACCCAGGTTCCTAACATAACTAAAGAAAGCCTTGTGATTATCCTTAGTGTCCTGTGCAATTTTTCTCTTGAAGCTGGCCTTAGACAATTTTATGTGTGCCCGTAGTTTTTTGCTAATACTGATCAGTGATGCTTTCCCTTTTTGGGATTTTGCTTTATCATTTAGTAGCTTCCTCCTTCTATTGTATAGTTTGTTTATGGCTGGGGTCCACCAGACAGGACGTCTGCTTTGGAGGATTGGGTCTTGGTTTTATTTGGGATCGCATGATCCATGCATTCCTGAAGGTGTTCATAGAATGCGTTTATAAAGGATTCTGTGCTCTGGGCCGTATTTTCCACAGGCCCGGGGGCTTTGAAGGATTCCACCTCAGTTTTGAGGAGTGTAAAATTTGCTTTAGAGAAGTTTTTCACTGTGGTTTTCTGGGCAGGGGGTGGGGTCGGGATGTGAATATCCAGTGAGATTAGTTTATGGTCTGATCTTACCAGTGAGGGATACACTTCTGGTCTGGAGCATAGAGTCCCCATGTTGGTGATGATCAGGTCCAGTATGTTTTCCCCTCTTGTGGGAGTGGTAACAAGTTGTTCCATAGCATTTGAGTTTATAAATTCTAGGAACCTTTGGGCTAGGGTGTTGGAACTAGAGTAATGCTCCCAGTCTATGTTTGGGTAGTTGAAGTCGCCCAATATAATGGTGTTTGGAAAGACCTTCATATTTTCCAGTGTTCTCAGGAAGGCCAAGTGGGGTTCCTGGGTTTGGGAGGGTGGTCTGTAGCAGGCTATAAACTGGAAGGCAGTTTTACCCACTGTTAGTTGCACATGGATAGTCTCTGATGCTTCGTGCTTTGCCACCAACCTGGAGGTGTGGGTATCTTTGATGAATATCGATACTCCCCCTCCTTTTGTGGTTCGGTCCAAGTTTTGGGGCCGAAAAGCATGGTATGAGGTATAACCTGGTAGTGCTGGGGTGCTCTCGGGAGCCCTGAACCAGGTTTCTGTTACTGCACAGATATCGATGTTCTCCATGCTAAGGAGAGTTTCAGTCGTGCATCTTGAGGTTTAGACTTCTGGCGTTGAGTAGCATTACTCTTAGTTTCTTATCCCTTGTGATACCTATGGACGTGGGTTTGTCTTTTGAGCCTTGCCTAAAAAACGCACTATGGAGGTAGCAAGAGCCTTTGCCAATATCCGAAAGCCCAGGGGTGACAGGTGCAAGCCGTCCCTAGCGAAGCATTGTGGCTTGTCGAGCATATCATCCCAAGCTGACAGGCATTGGATCCCCTTTGAATGACACCAGTACTTAAGCCAATTGTTGAAATTGATCATCTTGTCTTCATATTGTGGCATCATTCTTGGTGAGGGTAAGATGCTACTCAAGGTCAGGGTCATACCGGCCTGGGCTACATGCTCAGAGAGCTCCTTTATGTCTCTTTTCATGTAGTCCAGGGAGGTACGTCTCAAGTCATTCACACCAGCATGGACAATGACTGAGTCATATTTGTACTTGCCTTGGAGTGACCTGAGTGCTTGTGTTATGTGGTGGATCCTAGCACCCGACAGGCTGCTCACCGTGACCCTCTCCTTGTTCAGCCTGGTGAGCGGGACGTCAGTGTGCCTGACGATAGAGTCACCTATTACAAGTGTATCAGGTGTGTTGTTTAGTCTTAAGGGCTGTGACTGTTTGGCACACTGGCTTTGTGAGATATGTGTTGCATGTGTTTTGTTTTGGGGTAGCAGCTGCTTGGGTGTCTGCTTTGGAGGTCTCTGCTGCTTCGGCAGATCTTTATTTAGAGCCTCCGAGTATGTTTTTGTGTGATTATGTGTTTGGTTTGCTGTCGTGGTAGGTCTATGTGAGACTGGAATTGTAGTGAGTGTGGTTTCCTTCTCCTCCTGACTGGTTATGCCAGTACTGAGTTGAGAGAGCTTAGCCTCCAGTTTGGCTATATGGTTGCATCTCTCACATGTGTTGGAATTTGTTGGGAGGAGGAGAGGGTTGTCTGTGTACATGAGGCAGTTGTAACATTGCCTCAAGATTCCCAGATTCACCAGCTGGACCAGAGAGGAGATTGACAACTGACCTTTGGACATACTAGAATAATATTGGGAATTCCTTAATAATTGAAAACCAGGGCCAGTGGGGAGTGAGGGTGTAGTGCTTTTAATTTTTAGTGCTGACTTATATAATTGCTTTAGTGAGCAAGTGCCAGGTAACTTAAGTGCAATGTGTTACAGGTAACTTAAATGCAAAACGACAAACAGTAACTTTCTTTCAAGTGAAACAAGGAAATAAGTACAGTAAGCAATGCAGATATCACTAGTGATCCACAGAAGCTGAGAAGTCACAGATTAGGTGGAATTAGCATTCCAGGGAAATAACAAGCAAACAAACAACAAGCATATAAACAAAGTTATATTCAGCAGGCCTGGATCTAGTCTATGCTACAGCAAACAAGGTGTACCAATTTCAGTAAGATACAGTTCAAATATTCAGGCACTATAAACCTTTAACCAGAAATTCCCAGCTCAGAAGGGCAGAGTCCAGCCTCTTCTCCCACAAGAGTGCAGACCACAAACCTTCTTAATGTAAAATAACTGGCCTGAAGCCCAAGTGCTTAAACCAGAACTAATACACTTTAAGAATAACAGACACTGGGCTCTCAATCAGCAGTTCCCAACTTAGAAGGATGAAAGCTACCTGTCCTGCCACCACAGTGCATGCCACAAACCTTCCTAATGTAAAACAACTGGTCTGAAGCCCAAGTGCTTAATCCAAAAGACTTAGAATGACAGCTAAACTTTAATCAAGTTACTACCAAGCAGTAATAAATACAATTGAATACTTTAGAGAATGCCTGGATTAGTGCTCAAGTTACACAAACAAAGCTAGATCCAGCAGGCCCGAATCCAGTCTATGCCACAGCAAACAAGGCACCAACTTCAGTAAGAAGCAGTTCAGATATGCATGCACTATAAGCCTTCAATCAGAAATTCCCAGCTCAGAAGGGCAGAGTCCAGCCTCTCCTCCCACAAGAGTGCAGACCACGAACCCTCTTAATGTAAAATAACTGGCCTGAAAGCCCAAGTGCTTAAACCAGAATTAATACACTTTTAGAATAACAGACACTGAGCCCTCAATCAGCAGTTCCCAACCTAGAAGGATGTAAGCTACCTGTTCTGCCACTACAGTGCAGACCACAAACCCTCTCAGTGCAAAACAACTGGTCCGAAGCCCAAGTGTTTAAACCAGAAGGCTTAGAATGAGTTACACCAAGCAGTAATAAATATAATTGAGTACTTTTAAGATGATGCAAAAGTAAAAAAGTAGGTAGAAACACAAGTACAGTAAAAGCAGATGAAATTTTTTTTTTTTTTTTTTTCTGAACAAGTGCTGAGATCAAAGAAACAGATTTGAGTGCTGAAACTAGAAAACTGGCTAGTTATAGGGAAAAAAAACTAAGCTAGAAGGCTTCCCTCCAACACAGAAGGGCTTGGGGGCTCAGTGAAAACTTCCAGTTCAGCTAATATTCCTTCCACACAGTTAAAATCAATTTAAATACTGTATTTTTTTGAAATAAAAAGCAGATAAAGGTACTTAAATTCTCTTATACGTCCAGTTGAATATAGCAAGTTCTTAGCCGGCCAAAGCTGAGGTTTTTAAGCAGAAAATATTTCACACTGTACCACTTAAATAGGCAAGGACAGGAAATCAAAGAATGTGACTACCCCCACACCTGTAATTACTAGCAAATAACAAAATTCAGCAAACACTGACTAACTTCCAGTTCAGCTAATATTCCTTCCACACTGAAGAGTAGAGTGAAAACTTCCAGTTCAGCTAATATTCCTTCCACACAGTTAAAATCAATTTAAATACTGTATTTTTTGGAAAAAAAAAAGCAGATAAAGGTACTTAAATTCTCTTATACGTCCAGTTGAATATAGCAAGTTCTTAGCCGGCCAAAGCTGAGGTTTTTAAGCAGAAAATATTTCACACTGTACCACTTAAATAGGCAAGGACAGGAAATCAAAGAATGTGACTACCCCCACACCTGTAATTACTAGCAAATAACAAAATTCAGCAAACACTGACTAACTTCCAGTTCAGCTAATATTCCTTCCACACTGAAGAGCAGAGTGAAAACTTCCAGTTCAGCTAATATTCCTTCCACACAGTTAAAATCAATTTAAATACTGTATTTTTTGAAAAAAAAAGCAGATAAAGGTACTTAAATTCTCTTATACATCCAGTTGAATATAGCAAGTTATTAGCCGCCCAAGCTTGGTTTTAAGCAGAAAATATTTCACACTGTACCACTTAAATAGGCAAGGACAGGAAATCAAAGAATGTGACTACCCCCACACCTGTAATTACTAGCAAATAACAAAATTCAGCAAACACTGACTAACTTCCAGTTCAGCTAATACTCCTTCCACACTGAAGAGCAGAGTGAAAACTTCCAGTTCAGCTAATATTCCTTCCACACAGTTAAAATCAATTTAAATACTGTATTTTTTGAAAAAAAAAAGCAGATAAAGGTACTTAAATTCTCTTATACGTCCAGTTGAATATAGCAAGTTCTTAGCCGGCCAAAGCTGAGGTAAAATTGTTGGGTGTCTCTCAAAAGAGTAGGTAAGGAAGATAACACATTCTTCAATTTCTTTTCTATAAAAATGGAACAAGACTGTGTCACCCACCCCTTGCCCGCAACTATAGGACGAAGGGGTGGATCATGAAGGTTCTTATGAATTTTAGGTAGTCCTTTTATCAATGGCAACACAGGATGCTTAATATACAAAAATCTAAGTACTTCTATCTATAGATTCATTCATCAGCAGTTCATATAATGTCTCATGCTAATATCTTATAATACTTTGCACTCTTTTCTTGGTAATTTGGGCATAAGTGTCTCCTTCTGTTAACATATCAAGCATTCGCCAATGATAATCCTTAAAATTCATTATAACAACTGAGCCCCCTTTATCAGGTGGTCTAACACAAATTTCTGTAACAGATCTCAGGACTAAAATGCTTGTCTTTCACTCACAGTTAAGTTATAAAAAGATTTCCGATGCGGTGTATACAAAAAGTCACAAATACCATCTTCACAAATCTTAATGAATGCATTACTATGAGATGGTAATTGAGGCATAAAAAGGCTCGGTTTTCTAAAGGTCAACGCATTTGCATTATTATCTTTGTTCCCAAACATTAGTTTTAAGGTTATAATGCAGGCAAATAACCTGAGAGCAAGTAAAACATTGCTTACATTAGATGATGTCATTGGAATAAAAGTTAGCCCTTTGTTCAGGACCGAGAGCTCTGCTGGTTGTAAAACATAATCCAATAAGTTAAAAAAACAAATGGTTTATTTCCGTATCTTCCTGGTTTCTTGCACTCGCTCCATCAAGTGCTTTCTATTGAGGTGCCCTCTGCTGGCAGAGCGCGATGTCTGTGTTGCCTTCATCATGACTGGTAACAGTGGAAAACCCAAATTAATTACCGGAATAGTTTTGGGTCTGGCCCCAGTCAATTGATAATCTGTAATGCTTGGAACAACACGGGGTTCATTTACAGTTGATGGAGAATCATATGTAACATTAGTACTTAAAGTGTTGACTAATATTTCCATCACTGTCTGCATAAGTCTTCACAGCTGTTACACCAGAGACCTGTGCAGCTAGATCAGATGGAACAAAAGCATTATTTACACTTTCTCTAGGCCATGCAAAAATATGGCCAGATGAAAAATCATTGAAGTTTGTCGTTAATTTTTTGCATTTTACACGCTGCAGTTTCACATCTAGACCAGCCAAGTTCGTAAATAGAGTCTCAAGGGTACATAAATATTGTTCACCCAAGTGACATTGCTCAATGCTTTTCTGTAGTGATTCAACAGTCTGTAACAGTTTTTGTTCAACAGGTTTGAAATAGTCAAGTAATAATTTTATATAATTGAAACTGAGGTCTAAATTCATTTGTTGCCATCTCTTAAGCTACCCTGGATGAGATTCCCCATAATTTGGCATACACAGAACTCGCATTCCCCTTGGAACAATTTAATAGTGCAGACATGCCTCCAAATGGAGGCATTGCCATTGTTACCTTTAAAGCTTATGCAGATTATCTTCTAATTCCCTTATCAGTTTAAGGAAATTAAGAAAATCATCCGAAGCAGACTGCGAGCTGTCCTTAGATGCACTGAAGGAAAGTTCCAATAATAGATTATCCACAGGATATAAAAACTTCTTCCACTTTTGTTGTAATGTAACAAAAGGGCAGCTAGCACATAAAATCCCAAGTTGGAAAGAAGCAAACCAAACAAAGAAAAAAACAACAGGGCTACCACAACTATAAAAATAAATTTATTAAAAACACACGAGTAAAAACAAAGGATAAGTGCTTTCACGTATTTAACGCTTCTTCAGATCCATAAACACTAAGTGCATCTCCAGTTCTTATACCCCATACAATTAATAAGCAACAATCAAATGTAGGCATTTGTAAAATTCAATAAAACTATTATTCATTTAAATTAGTTTAATTTGTGCTCCTTCAGAACTGGCCTTAAGCAAACACTAGCCATTATTCCATTGTACTTGTCAGTCTGCAAGCTATGTATCCACTGCAACTCTGCTTTCTCCAGCTGATTATTAAGATACCCTCCCCTTATATTTAGCTGTAGATTTTGCAGAAACTTAAAGACAAACTTATGTCCTTTGTTTTCAGCTACATGCTTAGCCAATGCATTTTTCATATCATTCTTAGTGATGTCATATACATGCCTTAAAATCCTCTCTTTAAATTTTCTAATTGTTTTTCCTACATAAAACAAGAGCATGTGCTGCAAGTAGCCAAGTAGACAACTTGTGTAGTAGAGCAATCTGCATAACACTTAAGGTTTAAAAATAAAGTTAAAGCGTGGATTCTGAAAAATCTGTTCTTCAGCAATAACAGAGCATGCTCTGCAGGTCCTCCATGGATATGTACTACTTTCTTAGAGCTGAGAGGCTGTCTTCAGTCTTGATCACAGAGTAAATTCTTAAGGCTGTTACTATTCCTAAAACTAAATTTGGGTGTATGACCTACCACTTCTGCTGTTTTGTGGTCATTGATAAAAAAAACTGCCAATTCTTACATACAATGCTGCATATAAAATCTACATCATTGGTATATTTAGTAATAAACCTTATGTTACATTTGTTGTTAGTGACTAAACTACTACCCGAGGATCTCACAGTCTTGTTTGAATAATAATATGGCATGAAATTCGTATGTCTTTTATTTAATACTTCCTTTCTAGCATTGTCCACTGCCTCCCTTTTATAACCTTGGGCTAAAAACAAATCACTAAGAAAATTAATTGTGTTTTCCTTAGTACAGAGTCTAGAAGCTCTTATGAACTAACTCTCAATGATATTGGGAAAAATGTGCCTAGGATGCATACTGCCATACGGCAGCAAACTGTTTTTCCAACATTCTTTCTTATATAACTTGGTGTCTATAGTACCCTGAGGAGTCACAATAAGTTGTATATCTAAGAAATCAGTGGCAATCTTTGAGGCTTTCAGTGTAAACCTTAAGAAATCTGTCATGCTATTCAAGTAACTTACAAACTGTTGTAGTAGAGCATTATCGGCCAACCAAATTAATATGTCAGCCACAAAACGGCGGTAAAACCTAACGTGTTCAATATAAATATTGTTGTTAAGAACGTAGGTATCCTACCAGTCATACATTGCCAGGTTAGCATAGAATTTGCACAGGAGGTGCCTATAGCGACACCCCACCTCTGCAAGTAAATGTCCTGTTTAAAAATAAAAACATTGTTCATCAAAACCAGCTCTAAAAGGGTGCAAATAAGTGAAATAATATCATTATTATAGCTACTCTTAGCATGAAGTACTTTCCTAATAGCATCTAGCCCAAAAATATTGGGTATTGTGGTAAACAAGTTTTTCACAATTAAAGTCATCAGTGTCCAATCAAATCCACAGCCTATGCCATCCATATACTGATACAATTCAATTAAAAATGTTAACTGTCTTTTAGTACTGTTGGAACAGCCAATAAGACCGCCTTCAATCTCGCTTCAACAAACATAAATAGCGGCACTGTTGCCCAACCACTACCTGAGACAATGGGGCGCATAGGGGGGTGGTTGGCATCTTTATGTATCTTGGGTAGGCCCTTAATAACTGGCAAAACCAATTGTTCAACAAGCAAAAAATGAAACAGTTGCTCATCTATGGCTCTACACATCAACAAGTCATAAAGTGTATCTCTTATGCATGTCTGTATCTTGGGGACCTTCAGTTTATTTATTTTCACGTAAGTTTTATCTTCATTTAGCATGTTTCATAGCTGCATCATATTCACAGGCATCCATAATAACCACAGCATCACCCTTGTCAGCAGGTGTAATACTAATGTCCCTGTTATGTAAAAGTTCTTCTAAAGCTTTATGTTCTTGTTCTTTTAAGTTATAAAAATGCTTGCTGTGTGATGTGTTAAAATAGCGAACAATGTCCTGCTCACACACTTGTACAAACATGTCCACATGTGCTGGTAATTGTGGATTAAAAACAATAGGTTTCCTGGACTCCGTATTCTTGTTGGAGCCTTTATTCCCAAATAACAGTTTCAAGGAAACACCCGGGCAAACAGTTGCATATCTAGCAAAATGTCACTTACTTCTGTAGAGGTCGCTTCTAGCAAAATGTCACTTACTTTTGTAGAGGTCGCTAGAATATATGACAGTCCTTTATTCAAAACAGAAAGCTCTTCTTCTGTTAAAGCATGCTGTGAAAGATTAACAACCAGATGACTGACCGATGAGATCTCCTGGTTTCGGGTTGTCTCTCTGTGGAAAGTTTATTTTTTTGGCAACCCTGCTGGTGGAACGTATCAATGACCTTGTTTTCAATGGCAAAGGTAAAAAATCTGTGTTACTTGCAAGCGGAATCCTGAGTCTGGCTCCTACCAACTCATACTGTAATCCCTCTTGATTAGAAGGTGGTATCAAGTTATTACCATCTTTCTCGCCCCTTGATGCTGTTTCTTCAACCTGTTTATTAGTAGCAACATTAATACTTTTGCAAATATTTCCATTAATTCATTGTAAAGATGTTTTTTTTTTTTTTTTTTTTTTTTTTTTTTTACTTGGATCGCTTGTCTGTGTACTTAATAAAGGATTTTCGACTGGTAACTGACTGCCAACCCTGCCTGGATTACTTTTGAATACTTAGCAATTATGTACAATATTTCAAATTATGTATTTTTTAGACTTAGGACGAGTTTAAGTTCACTATTTCTACTACCATTATCTGATCTGTGATTACCTAGATATATCTTCCACACAGAGAAGTATCTTACACTGTTTTGTTTTTGGACCCACTATACTTATTTAGTGGGTTGTTTGAGACTTCGGGGAATACCACTGAGATTACTTGTTTTTTGAGAACTGAATTCACAAACAAGTAGTAGACACTTGAGTTGCAGACTTCACATCCTTCAAAAAATGCTTGGTAACACAAAACCTTTTATTCCAGCATCTAAGTTCAAAGAGCAATATTTAAAATTTGTCCATATTTCTGGGTCTTTGACCCCCCCCCCATTATTTTTGGCTTTGTCCATATTTTTTGAGCTAAGACGTTAAGAGGGTATGAAATATTTTATATATATATATATATATATATATATATATATATATATATACATATATATATATAGACACACACACACACACACACACACACACACACACACACACATATACACACTGCCACCACTGTATCCTTGAACTTCTAAATACATGATGGTGTTTTAATGAATAGTTATTTTTTTATCTTTAACAAATCATCACATTTTAAGTTGTAACATGAGTTCATGCACATTAATATAAAAGAAAAAAGGCGTTGCACTTTCCATTATTATCATCATAAAGCATACAAGTTTTTCTTTTTAACAATTTTCATAACCTCTTATATTAAATAAATTGCTCAGTTTCAGCCTTCCCACTCCTACTCCTAAGCATTTGTTACTGGTATGAAATTTGGTGTCTTTTCTAAAGCTCCCACTTCCAGTTGTTTTAGCTCCTTTACAGAATTCAAACTTCCAAAGCATCTGATTTTAGATTTAGATTTTGATAAATGTAATCAACTTCTCATTTGAGCCCTCTGACACTTTTAATAAATGTGACAACTGAAATAATAACAATCCACTGCTCCTTACAACTTCTTATATAAAAATTATTCACGTCATAAAGTATCCCAAACCTAGACTCAGGGGCTACTTTGAAACCCAAGATTTTAGTTACTGCATTAGAAGCTTTAGCCCGGAGCTGAGCTGTATTCTTAAAGAAGACAAAAATTTGTGCAGATCCTATGCCGTGTCTATACCACAAATACCGTACTGATTAAAAAACAAATGGCCTTTCTATTCTCCCCCAAACTGATGTGCTAGTAAACCAGGAGTACTCCAAGGATGACAGAGGCTTTTCAGCTGACAGTTAATAGACTTATTGGAGCAAACACCTCAAACATCCCAGTATGGTTGGAGCTAGCTGATATGCACCAGCAACACATGTCAACAATGCCACATACCAATGTGTAAGAAATAATGTGAACTTCCAAGATGGCTGCAGATTGAGTAACAACTTAATTCTCTCTCTCTCTCCCAGTGTGAAAAAAGAAACTTAGCAAAGCAAGTCAGTGGACTTGTATTTCTGAGTAAATTTCAGTAACCGGAAAAGGCTGGGAAAAGTACTGTAGCTGTTCAATAAAAAGCAGTGCAAGCTCCAAACATGACTTCCAGTAACCTTGAGGAAAGTATAAAGCAGCTGCACACAGACTTGACTAAAATAAATGAAACACTGATGGAGTATATCAACTCAAATACAAGGCTGGAAAAATGGAAGAAGCTTTAAACAGATACTCAGATAAGGTGATAAAACTGCAAAACACAGAGGTGGAAATGAAGAAAAGACTGGCTGAACATGAGACTGCACAAGAAGGGATGTTTCAAAAAATAATAGAATTAGAGTACAGAGCATGTAGGGAAAACCTGAGATTTTTGCTGTACCCAAGAAGCTGAAAGGAACTAACTGCATTCGTTTTATGAAAGCACAAATAAGCAACTGGACTGGTATTTCACAACAGGAATTGTTAGCTGAAATGGCGCATTGTGTATCTGCTCCAAACCTGGCTATGAGAAAACAACCTAGACTTTTAATACTATAGATGCAATTTTACACTCAGAAGGAGTTGCCTCTTACAAAACTGTGGCAGAAGGATGAAGCACTAAAAGTGTGAGACAGCAGAGTGTCCGTGGAGAAGGATTACTCATTGTACATCAGGCAGAAGAGGAATACATGAATTCCATTATTCAGAGAATGCTGAGAAGCAGGCATATGATTCAGACTTCTGTACCCAGCTATCTTCAAAATATTTTTCCCTGGAGGAGCAAAATCATTTTTGATGAAGTACATGCTAAGGAAGAAATACAAATATTTGCCCAACAAAAAAGTGAGCTAAAATACAGATGGAGATTCTGCTTCTTGTTCTTCTGGTAATAAATATCACAGACAGACTGTGCCAGTGAAACCTTTCACAGTGTTTCAACACAAAATGATTGCGAGAGGGGAAGAAGCAAAGGAGTTAACTAGAAAAATCGAGAGTCCACCGGAAATTACACTGAGACAGGGTTTGGGAGATGGAGAAAACAAGAACATAACAAGAAAATCTGGAAATATTGGACTTTCTTTGACTTTGTTAAACTTGTAGGGCACTCTAAAGCATATGCACCACTTCATGTAATTAATGTTCATAAAAATACTCAGGAGAGGGGGAAGACGAGGAAGAAAGTTTACTGTAAGTAAAACAATTTTTTTCTTAATAGTACTATTTAAATGGTGCATGATTTTCTTTGCATGTTATAAAGTTTTTGTCATTTATTTTTAAGTATAATGGGGGCTCTAATGTAAATAGGTGCTCCTCTTTTTCTTTTTTTCCTTCTTCTCTCTTTCTCCTTGTTCAGATTTAAAGAAATGTAGGCACTGCAATGTAAAAAAAACAGATCTGGTTAGAGTATGACAAAAGAAAAATTAGTGGCCGTTTTCACATTGTTGCATACGGAAATGACTGGGTTAAGGGGTTGAGGCCATAAGCTTTACATAGTAACAAGTTTTAAGATACAGCAAGTATTTCTAATAAACAGTTTTGTATCTGGTTCTCATGTCTCTAGCAGACAATCTGAAAAATAGAAATGGCTTGGAGAAAATGTTTTCTGAAAGCATTCAAGAGTTATCCCAGTTGAGACAGCTATAAAGATAAGGCAAAACCAGGCATCACGTAATAGAACCACAGGCTCTACCATGTGTCTTAATGTGGCTAATCTTTCTTTTAGATTAGCTTGGGTCTGTGTGTATGACTGCCAGTTTGGAACATTTGCTCCTATTAGGAGGGATGTACATTGTTCTGTATGTTATTATTAAGTTACTAGGTTTTAGAGGGTATTGGGTATGTGTGTGTGTTTTTGTTTGAGGGTTTTCAATAAAACAAAAAGTTCTCCAACTTGTGACATAGGCTCAAATGGAGATGACAAGAAACAATTGTATAACAGATTAACCTGCCAAACAGTGCATGCATGTAACAAAAGCTGGAAATAGACATTTAACAAAAAAGCTATTATACATAAAAGGTGGAAATAATAATTCTACAGAAATAGGATTATTTCTATAGTGTCTTTAAACATTAAAGGTCTCACAGATAAATACAAAAAGGAAACAGTAGTGAACTATATAAAAAAGGTAGAGTGCAAATAGCTATGCTACAGGAGACACACCTGGAAAGAAATGAACATTTGAATTTGATAAGGAAATGTTTTCAGGATGGTTATTCAGTGGAATACCTGGGGCCAAGAAGAGAGACATGCTTATACCGATTGCCAGAGGAATTCCAATAGTAATATTAGAAAATAAAAAGTCAATAATGGTAGATTTGCAGTACTAAGGAGCTATTGGCACAGGAGAAGGATTACACTGGCATGTATTTATATTCTACTGAAAACTGCTATAATGGAGCTTAAGAAAATTCTCTGAGAAATAATCAGCTTTCAGCAAGGAATATTACTTATTGGTGAGGACTGATGTGTTGGGAGGCCCAGAAAAATATAACAAAGGAGGGTAGATTTTTAAAGAAATGTATGAAAATATTTAGCATGGAAGATGTGAATTCAGTACTAAGAGTTCAGAGTGATATTACTGTTCCATATTATTACCAACCAAAACAAAAACTGGACCAAGAATGAGGAAATAGCACTAAATAAAACTTCTTTAAACCACCAAAGTATTATATTGTAAATAAATCATTTCATGTTCATTATTTTTCATAATAGCTCTCACAATGTCCAGTCCGCATCTATCGAAAATATCAGTCAATTCTTTGTGGAATTCAGTCCCAGTGTGAACATTATTAGGATAATTACAGACGCGAAGGCCTTTAGGCACAATTCTTAAACTAACACATTTGTTAAAATATGCGTTATCAAGACTAACAGTTTAGAACTTCATTGTAACGTCCTGTAGTTTGCTCAGACTGTCCCTGTATGTCCCCAAGTTACCAGTGCCACTTGTTGGAGCTGTTCGGTTCTAGAATATATGTTTTTGTTGAAGCCAAACATTAAGATCCATCTTACATGTATCAGAGTTATGATTCTCCGTCTCCATATCAGCGTTGCAATTAACATCTCCTGAACATAGCAATGCTGGCGTAAAATTCAAAACTTCCTCGTTGGACTCTACCAACTGGCTGTTTCCACGGGTAGAAAAGTACAGTTGTGTACACTTACCATAAATGTAGATGTTCAAGTGTATTCACTGTTGCAGTCCTAACCAATGGGTTATCCGGTTCCCGGTAGCCCTCGATTGGCCAGAATACCAACGGTAAGTAAATATGACATCGGCTGTTGTCAGTTGTAAAGGACGTCAGGACATCTGATACAAAAGGAGGCAGCCGATGTCACTTCCTTAGTCTTTCTTGCCATAACAGTCACATGCCCCCAAAAAACAAGGCTTAAACCAAAAGCAACTTTGGCAAATAATACCAAATTTAGCCTGTACCTTAGGAAAAGAGAACAGGAGAGGACCAGAAAGGAGGAAGGAGGGAGGGAAACCAGGACTGCAACAGTGAATACACTCGAACATCTACATTTATGGTAAGTGTACACAACTGTACTATGTTCATCTTGTTGTCCTAACCAATGGGTTGATTACCAAAGCCCAGAGAAAAGGGAGGAGGAACCAACAGAATCAAGGATTGGAGAGAATGCCCTGCAGGACAGCAGTGGCAAACCCTGCCCTGGCTCTAGAAAACAAAGGCAAATTATAATGCTTTGTGAAAGTGTGAACAGAAGACCATGTGGCAGCTTCCAAAATATATTTAGTAGGGACACCCCTTAAAAAGGCCGCAGAAGTGGGAAGCTGCTCTAGTGGAGTGGGTCCTAACCCCTTGAGGAAGAACCTTGCCATGAAAGGAATAACAGAAGGTAATACAATGTGCAATCCATTTAGAAATGGTTTGCTTAGAAATAGTTCTGCCCTGAGCTCCAGGGGGACAACTGACCAATAACTGTGCTGATTTCCAAAGGTCCTTAGTCCTGTCCAGGTAAAACCTGAGCTGTCTGTGCACATCAAGAGAATGTAGGATCCTTTCACCTCTATTTCGAGGATTAGGAAAGAAAGTAGGAAGGTGTATGTACTGATTAAGAGTCAGACTAGAAACCACCTTGGGCATAAAGGAGGGGTTGGTTCTCAGACAGACCCGATCTGCATGGAAAATAAGAAAAGGCTCCACAGCCATTAAAGCTTGCAGCTCTGAAACGCTCCTTGCTGATGTTATAGCCAAGAGGAAGGCAGTCTTACAAGAGAGAAACTTTAAATCTGCAGTGACAGCTGGCTCAAAAGGAGGAAAAGTGAGTTTCTCTAGAACAAAATTAAGATCCCAAGCAGAAGTAGGTGCATTTCTGGGAGGCTTTAAGTTGCACGCATCTCTGAGAAACATTTTCATCAGGGGATGAGAGAAAATGGGTTGCTCAAAAGAACAATGAACAGAAATGGCTGAAGCATGGATCTTGATAGAGGAAAAAGAAAGACCATCCTGAAGCAAATCAGCCAGGTATTCCAGGATCAGAGGAAGGGTAGGCTGAGAAGAATATTCCCCTAGCCTGCATCCAGTGAGAGAATGTTTCCCATTTGCCAGCGTAGGACTTCCTAGTGCTAGGCCTCCTGGCCTCCCTCAGCACGTCACCCACCTGCTGGGAAAGGGAAGAAGAAAAGGATGGAGTCATACAATGAACCATGCTGCCAAATGGAGAGACTGAAGAGGAGTATGTAGATTTTTTCCCCCTTCCTGAACAAAAAGATCTGGCTTCAGAGGAAGACGCCAAAGAGGAAATTGGGAGAGACTGCGAAGCAGTGGATACCAATGCTGTCTGGGCCAGTCTGGAGCTACGAGAACAGTCCTTCGTCTTTCGTCCCTGATCTTCAATAATACTCTGGGAAGAAGAGGAAGATGAGGGAAGGCATAAACTGACAGCAGCGTCCAAGGGAAGGGCAGAGCATCCACTCTCCAGGCTCTGCTGTGATGCTGTCTGGTGCAAAAAAGAGGTAGAAGGTGATTGTCTGGGGAGGAGAAAAGATCCATCTGAGGAGTGCCCCAACGTTGAATGATGCTGTAAAAAACTGTTCTATTCGGTTGCCACTTGTGAGGATCCAGGGTCTGTCTGCTCAACTGATCTGCCAAAACATTGAGCCTCCCTGGAAGAAACTTAGCTAGAAGATGAAGGCCCAAGGATGCTGCTATGGACCAGAGATTCATGCTGTGCTTGCACAGGGGGTAAAAGAATGATTCCCTCCCTGCTTGTTGATGTACCACATGACTGTGGTGTTGTCTGTTCTGACAAGTGGAGTTCCTGGAGAATGAAGACACCTGAAAGCTAGTAAGACCTGCTGAACTGCTATCAACTCCTTTAGGTTTATGTGCAGGTGCATCTGCTGCGTGTTCCAACATCCCTGTATGCATCTGTCATCCAGGTGAACTCCCCAGGCGTAGTCCAATGCTCGTGTGGTAAGAACTTGAGTGGCAGGGGGTGGGTGAAAAGGAATGCCTTTGTTTTGTAGACAGGCTGTCACCCACCATAGAAACTCTGTCTGCAGACATGGAAGCAGAGGAATTATCATATACAGGTCCTGTGTGTGTTGACACCAAAGGTTCTTGAGGTACCATTGCAATTTCCTCATATGCAGTTTTGCATATGGAATCATGAGAATGCAAGAGGCCATGTATCCCAGAGCTTGCAGTTATTTCCTTGGAGGGAGCTGGGACAGGCTTGTCAAATCCTTGAAGTAAACTGAAAGAGTTGCCTGCTTCTCCTGGGTGAGATATATCATCTGGGCAGCTGTGTAAAGACTCGCTCCCAGGAATGTTATCTCCTTGGATGGCACCATTTTTGATTTTTCCGAGTTGAGAGTGTAACCCAGGGAGGAGAGAAGAGTCTTTACAAATTCCAGATCCTTTAACAGCTGTTCCTGAGAATTTGCTTGAATTAGTCGTCTAAGTATGGATAAATATGAATTTTCTTCCACCTGCAAAAAGCAATGACTGGAGCCAGGCACTTTATGAAAACTCTGGGAGCAGTAGATAAGCCAAATGGCAGTGCAGAGAAGTGATAATGTTGCTTGCCTACTCTGAAATGAAGGTATTGCCTGCAACTTTCCCTGATAAGGATGTGCAGATAAGCTTCTTTGAGATCCAAAGTTACCAGCCAGGAGTCCTTTTCTAACATTGGTAGCAACTGATGCAGAGTGAGCATTTTGAACTTTGGAATTACCAGAAAAGAGTTCAGAATGGATAGATCTAGGATAAGACGGCAGGTGCCTTCTTTTTTTTGGAACTAAGAAAAGTCTGGAATAGAAACCCTGGCCTGCCTGCTGAGCAGGAACTGATTCTATTACTCCCAGATGTAACAGAGACAAATTTTGCTTTTCTACTTCTGCCCTCTGGTTTGGAGGAGTGTCTGGGAATCCTTTGGGTACTGGAAATGTGTGGAAAGAAAACCTGTGCCCTAGGGATATAATTCTGAGTACCCATTTGACGTCTGTGATGGTGGCCCATACATTTGCAAAAAGGGCCAACCTTCCCCCTAAAGGACTCTCCAGGCAAGCAAGAACAGGCGGAAGTTGGACAGAGTAATTGAAAATGTTTAGATTGAGATGCAGGCGTGGAACTTCCTGCCCTGGAAGTGGACGCATGCCAATGCTTAGACCTTTGAGGGGTAGCAACCTGCCCCCTAGAAGATTTATAACATCTAGTCCTAGAACGGTTCTGTCAGCTGGTATTAGGAAATATCCAACTCTTAGTAGGATAATTCCTGCTAAAGCGAGGAGGTTGAACTTGCAGAAAGTCTTTAACTGTTTGCATAGACTTGGCCTTATCCTCCATCTTCTTGAGCACTTCCTCTGCTTTGCTGCCAGAAAGACTGTTCTTATGCAAAGGTACATGTAAAAGCTTAGCCTTGACAGGCTCTGGAAGGGGCTGTTCACTGAGCCAAGCGTGCCTTCTAATAACAGATCCAGTAGCTGTAGCCCTGCAGGAGGCTTTTAGAATGTCAAAACCACAATGTAAAGAATGTTTATTGACAAGACTGGCAGAATTCAGCAAATCCTGCATATCCTAACTCTCTGCCAAAACAGGCAATCCTATACTTAATAGTCTCCAAGGTGTGCGGCTGGTATTTAAGCATATGAAAAAGACAATTAGTAAACCTAATAGCAAAAGTGGCAGAAGTATAAACGTTTTTACCCCACCTATCTAGGTTCCTAGATTCCCTGTCGGAAGGAACAGGATTTTTGGTAACAGTGGCCTTAACTCCTTTAAGGCCTTGAGAAATAACCTATGGATCAGCCAACGGATTCCTGAAAAGAAACAAATGAGAATTAGGAACTCTATAGTATCTATCAGGTTTCCTGGGAGCAGGAAGAACCAAATTAGGAGTCAAGGAATTTTCCAGAAAAACATCATCAACCACTTCTAACACTGGAGGAATAGCCACAGGCTTATGATGAGGCAAATCCAAACACTCCCTAATCCTTTTCTTAGACTGGGGATAATCCTGGCTTTCCCATTTAAAATGCTCTATGAGAGTATTCAAAGTATAACCAAAAGAGAAATCCTCTGGAGGAGAAGCAGAGGGAATGGACTCTTCCGCATCAGAATCCTCAAAAGGAGAAAAAACTTGAGAAACTTCCTCTTCATCTGCAGAAATGCTAGAAGTATCAGAACCAGAATAAGACAAAGCCTCAAGAGAGACATCCCTACCCCTTTTAGAAGGAGGAGGCTGTGAACCCCTAATAAGAGTCAAAAGGTCATTAGCCATTTTAACCATTTGGGATTGAGGGGAATGAGAGGAAACTGGAGCCTGCTTTTTCACAGGCTTATGACTGGAAGATTTACCTGCAAGTCTGAAGGACTCTGGAGGCCTGGCAACCGCCGAAGTTGCAGCCAAGGTCGTCATTATGAGCTTGCTGTCCAAATAAAGAACAGAGGCCTCGGACACCAGAGCCAGCTTAGCAGCGCCAGATCCAGCTAAAGAGGTGACAGGCGGAAGGTCAGGAGATAAAATAGAAGCCGGAGGCCTGGGGACTCTGAAATGGTCTTAGCCGAGGCCTGAGGTTGAAAATCCACGGGCTGCAATGGCACCTCACTGGCTACCGCAGGACTGATGACCAACTTAACATCATCCGAAGACGTGACCCTCTGAAGCCTGTCACAGTCCTTATCCTTACACTTCTTAGGGATATCCAAAGCCTGAAGACCAGCGGACGCCATACCGACAAACTTAGGCCAAACTCCAAAATGTTTAGCTAAAAGCTTAGCTCGACGATGAATAGTACGCAGATTAAAGGAAGCCCAGAGATCACAATTAGGAACGTAGTGGTCAAGGTCTAAACAAATAATACAATAGGAATGAAAATCTCTATGGGGAATCTGCTTTCCACAGGTAAGACAATTATTAACCTTTTCTGACATTTGTTAAGGCAAGAAAAGAGGATCCCCAACGGGGTACTTAGCTGGAGTTGACTTCAACTTTGTAGTCGGAAACCGAAAAGGTAAACTGCCAACCAGCTTCTGCTACAGGCTCCGCAGCAAGGAAGACTGAGGAAGTGATGTCGGCTGCCTCCTTTTGTATCGGATATCCTGACGTCCTTTACAACCGACGACAGCCAATGTCATATTTACTTACCTTTGGTATTCTGGCTGATTGAGGGCTACTGGGAGCTGGATAACCAATTGGTAGGACTGCAACAGTGAAGCACGATGAACATCTCCACCTGTATTGTGTTGATTTGTGCACTTAGAATGAATCCAGGCTTTTTGGTTGCCTGGTAATGACTTATTAGTAAGTAGAGATAAAAGTCCTTGGCTTAAAAGAGTGAGAAGGTCAACAAGCTGCATTAGTTGACCAGCAATTTTCCTGAATTTACCTACTTCATTCCCCCGACTAGCTGGCATTTGTGGGGTAGGTGAAGAGTGCTCCACCGAAGGCTCCATAGTAAACTATTTATCAAAAAACAGGAGTAAGTCCAGAAAAATTAATACGACCAACCAAAACAAAAACTGGACCAAGAAGGAAGAAACAGCACTAAATAAAACTCCTTCAAACCACCAAAGTATTATATTGTAAATAAATCATCTCACATTCATTATTTTTCATAATAGCTCTCACAATGTCCAGTTCGCATCTATTGAAGATTTCAGTCAATTCCTTGTGGAATTCAATCCCAGCACAAACATAATTATCCTAATAATGTTCGTGCTGGGACTGAATTCTACAAAGAATATTATGCTATCTATATATGCATAAACCAGAGAAAGGGGAACCACATCTGACGAGGCCAGTACAGGGCAATGAAGATTACTGAACTCTTCAATCTTCTGGCTTTCTGCAGAAACTTCAGGATCAGTGGTAGAGGGGGACAGGCATAAAGAAGATCGAAGGGCCAATCATGAGCCAGAGCATCCCTTGGGGACCAGAATGAAGCACTTGCTGCACTTGTTCTTGGGGTAAGCAAAGAGACTGCAGCAAGGTTAACCTCAACAGCTAAAGATCAAGTTCACTACAGATTGATTGAGGGGCGACTCATGAGAAGTCAGAATGGACCTGGTGAATTTGTCGACAAGAACGTTGGATTTCCCTGGTGTATGTGTTGCAAGTAGAAAGTGGCCTGAAGATATTGCCTATTCCCAGACCCTAACGGCATTTCTGCACAACAGATATGAATGGGTTCCTCCTTGTTTGTTGATACACCAGACCACTGATATGTTATCTGTGTGAACTGCAACAATCCCAAAGGGGAGAATGCCCTGAAAAGCTTGCAACATTAAGAGGACCATTCCCATCTCCAGAACACTGACATGCAATCTGGTCTCTTTCCCATGAAATGCCCCCACAAACCAACTGGGAACCGTCCGTGGTCACAAAGGTTGTGGGTGAAGAAGAAACAGCCTGCCAATAAACAGGTCATCTGAAAGATTCCACCACTAAAGATGATGTTTGCAAACTGATGTTAGTCTGATAGGAATAGGTAAAGGATGGTAAAGCACAGACCACTGAACAGCCAAATTCCATTGGAGAACTCGCATAAAAAACCTTGCTAATGGAACAAGAGTGATGGCAACCTCCAAAGACCCAAGAGCTTGAAGTTTTAATCTTGCAGATGTAGACAGACTATCTAGAATGGACTGTACCTGGTCACTCAACATTTTTATGAGGACGTATCGATGCCATTTGATGATACCGATGAATTTCAGTTTTTGAACGGGGGATGGGTTTGATTTGGTTAGATTTATGGGGATGCTCAAGGAGTTGGAGGTAATCCCTGGTTTGATTCAGTTGATACTTGGTTGGGGCAATTAGAAGCCAGTTGTCTAGATACAGAAACAACTGGAATTTCTGCAGTCTCAGGTGAGCTGCAAGTACTGCCATGCATTTGGTGAACACTCTGGAGGCTGTGGTGAGTCCAAAGGGTAGATCTCTGAAATGCTAATGACTGGCTCCCAGCCTGACGTGCAGATGACTTCTGGAGCATCTGTTTATTTTGATATGATAGTATGCATCCTGTAAGTCTACAGAGCATATCCAATTGTCCTTTGGCAACAGCAGTAGAATGGACTGAACCATAACCGTCGAGAACTTTGACTTCTTTACATACAGGTTCAGACTGCTTAGATCCAGAATGAGTCTCAGGTCTCTGGTTTTCTTTTGCACTAAAACAAAGTAGGAGAACGTTCCAAATCCTTTTTGTTCAGGTGGGACCTCTTGGATGACTCTTTTTTGCAGTAGTTTTGAATCTCTTTTACTGTATACTCCCTCTGACTGGGTGGAACATCGGGGAGTCTCATCTGTTTTTCTGGAGGTGGAAGGAAAAAGGGAATGTAATAACCTCTGGATATTATGCTTAGCACCCAGTCATTCTTTGTAAGATTGGTCCAGGTGCTCATGTGTAGTGAAAAAACTACCCCCAAATGCCTCCACAGCCAAGCAGCCAGACAGAGCTTCTGAAGCACTGATAGGGTCTCTCAGAGAAAGGCTCTCTGTAGCCCTGATTTTGTGGACCCCCCCCCCCCACTACCGCTGGGGTGGCATCTTCCATTAAAAGTTCATCATCTGCCTCTGGAGGAAGAATCCCCATGTTAATCCTGAAAAGACCTTTGGGATTTTCGGAACCAAGTGTTCTTACCACTTCGCTGATTTCTGGAAAAAGTACGCTGAGAGGTAGAAAACTAGATTCCCAAGGCAGAAAGGGTCTATCCTTACTTTTTACTGCATGTTAAAGTATCTTACATAGATAGCCCAAACAAAGAACAGCCATCAAAGGTGGCATTAACAAATTATGCTTTAAAGGGCTCTGTGAAGTCAAAACAGCCTCATCCAGGCATCTCTCCTAATTGCAATACCAGAGCCAGCTGTAAATGAGGTGCCCTCCAGTGAATGGGAAATGGGCCTCATGGAAGAATTATTCACAAAGTAAGGGTAGCCAGTTTGGGAGATACTTTCTTGAAGTCCTCCGCCAACATGGTCTCAGCAACAGAGATGGAAAGCTGTTTGACCAGGTCTCTCTGCAAACGAGTGAAGTGTACCAAGTAGTTTAATGACCTCAGTGCAAAAGTAGCCAAGGCGTAGACAAGTTTACCAAACCTGTCCATTGTTCTGGACTCCCTGTCCGGCAGATGGACAGAGAAGCTCTTTTCTGCTCAGGTAACTCCTTTTTGGTATCTGCTGCCACAACCATGGCATCTACTGGTATATCCTTATTCCAGTATGGTCTGTCCTTGGGAGGAGGATAATTTAATTTTAATTAATTTAACATTTGTTTACTGGGAAAGTCCAACTTGGAACGAAGCCAGTTTTCAGCGGAGGCCTGTGGAGAAACACTCCAGATGCATGTCTTTGTACTGTGGGAGGAAACCAGAGAATCCTGAAAGAACCCACACAAATACAGGAAGGACATGCAACTCCACAAATAATGCACCCAGCCAAAAATCGAACAGAAGACCTCTTGCTGTGAGGCGACAATGCTACCGCTGCACCATTGCACCATCCAAATGTACTTTTTACAGAGTACTTAAACTGAGCTACTGAGTCACTGCTTGGATAAGAATTTGTTGGGGGCTTGGGAATCAGTTCGATGGTGTCCGCCTCCTTCCAGTCCCAGCATGAGACTAAATCTGTCAACTCATCCATCGGGAGCTCACCCAAGAAGTAGATGGGGCCACACTGAAAGCCTCCAAAAACACCAACTCCTCAGAAGAAGGAGTTTGGGTAGACCAACCACCTCTTTGGCTATGGATCGCTAAGCTGTCTTCAAAGGAGGCTTCACCTGGTGGAGATCTTGGAGATCCTTCTCCCTCATCAAAGTCTGTGTCCCCGGTGAGGGACTCCATAGGGGGTCCTTTAGCTACTCCTTTAGCATGTCTTCTTATGATTAAAATCCTCAGTGGGACCGAGTATTCAGGAGGTCAGCTGCTAGCTCTAGGATCCATAGACCTAGTATCCAAGCTGGCAGTGGAACACCTAGGGTAGCCTGGAACAGAAATGGCTTTTGACAGATCCAAGGGGCATTTTGCATCAGAAGTAGTAGAATCTGGTCTTGGATCTGACAATTTCAACACATTTTTGTTGGTGGTTCCAAGGAAGCCCTCAAAGACTTAAGTGGACACTTCCTGGGATCCGAGGATCAAAGATGATTCGAAAAGGGGGTTTAGGCCCCTGGTGAAGATAAAGAAGATGCAGGGAGAAGCCCTTTCAAGATTAACTTATTCCTGTGGTCTGCAATCGTTCTAGGGTTGAAACCCTCACAAATAACACAGGAAGATCGCAAGTGCTCTGGTCCTAAACAATATACACATTTTTCATGCCCGTCTAATTGTGGGATTTTACTTCCACAATCAGAGCAATGCTTGAAACCAGGTTTGTCTGACATCTTTTATCCAACACTCATTTTATTTTGTACTAACATATCAAAGGTCAAGTCACACCAAAAGAACAAGAAAAACAGAAACAGTCTTATCTAAATATAACAAGTTACCTAAACATAACTATCTACATTAAGTAAACAAGTGCACTATATTAAGGTTTCACACACTCTAAAAATAAGCAACTGTAGTATAGTAAGTCATAATATCTATGTTTTCTAACCAGAAAGACCAAAAAAAAAGAGTCAATGGCCCTGACAAAAAGAAGAAAGAGAAGGGAAAGTAAGGCAGCAATCCCTAACACCTGAGAATGACTTACCGGAAGGGGAGTTATGCTAATAGATGAGAACTATTGAAAAAATTAGCCAAAAATGGAAAAATTAGAAGGAAAAACTTAGCTTTCAAATACTTAAAACGAGACAGAAATCCCCGTCTGTTCACTGTGGCAGCAAACAAAATCTGAGGAAGCTATAGTGTGTGTAGAGCATTGTGGGAAGAGGGAGGTGCTTGAGACTAGGATCCAAGTCTGTAAAATGCATCCGAAGAGAATCTGAGGGTCGAATCCATAACCCAATAGTGAGGAAGAATGAGAAAGACAACATCAGATCAGTATTTTAAGAAAAGGAGAAGTACCAACATCATGTAAGGTTCATAGGTGTGTACTAGGTCAATGGCCCTGGAGCCTTTACAAGCCTAGCCTACAAGATTACCCTGGCATTGTGTCACCTGGTCCAGTGCCTCTGTTGAGTAGAGCCACTGGAGTGATCCCCGGGGTGAATTTTTTATTTCCCATCAGTAGTAGCTGTAATACCTAAAGAGGGTAAAGATCCATCAGATCCAGCTTCATACAGGCCCATTTCAATACTGAATCATGAATATAAAGTGTTTATAATGGCTAAAAGAATGGCAAAAGTGATGCCAAAACTGATAGGTATGGATCAGTATCATTCTGTGGAGGGGAAGCAAACATTTGCAATATTAAGGGAACAGTGACAATCCAGAGGGAAGTAGAATATAAGAAAATACCAAGGTTGTCAGTGGGTCTTGAAGCAGAGAAAGCTGGGACTTTATGAGCAGGGCAATGGAACCTTTTGCATTCCCTGATAAAATTATAAGGTTGATTAGGAGAATATATGAGGGATCGGAGCTGAAAATTAAAATGGCTGGGGGACATCTGTGATGATCTCTGCTTGAGCAGAGGAACCAGGCAGGGGAGTCCTCTCTCCCATTTGTTATTTGCATTATATTTAGAACCATTAGCAAAGAAAATAAAGGACTCAGAAACTCAAAGATATAATTTGTATGGTAGTCAAGAAAAGCTCTCTCTATTTGCAGATTACATTATTTTATACATGACAAAACCAGAAAGGGACATTACAGTGCTGTGGAACATATTGAGACATTTTCAAACCTTTTCGGGATATAAAATAATGAAGGTAAAACAATAATAATAATGGTAAATTATGTACCCACATATGAATTGGTTCAGCAATATCCATACTTATGGGGACATGATAAAATGAAGTATTTTGGTGTATAGATTAAAAATGATACCAATGTGGCAGCTAAAGATTTGTGGGAAGAGATTAAACAAAAGATAATACAAAAAATTGAGAAAATGGTAGCTCTGTTATATGGATATTGATAGTAAGATACAAGCAGTTAAAATGTTTTTAGATCTTTTTGTCTTATACAAAGGTCAGGCATTTTGTATCAAACAGAGACAAAGATGTGGACAGCAATTAATAAAGAGCTGAAGGATTTTATCTGTGAGGGGAAGATGGCAAGAGTCGTGTGTGCTAAACTTATTCTTCCAATAGAACAGGGTGGAATGGGATTATCCGAGCTGAGGGTATTTCAGAGCAACACAGTTAAGGCTCCTATACATACCACAAGCAGAAAACTATAATTCAAAGTGGAAAGAAATGACGATGAAACAGGGGAAAAGCTCAAGAAACAAGAAGAGACTGATTTTGGATGCAGGTCTTTAAGGAGAACAACAAAAATCATACAAAATACTGCACATAAAGTAGCAGAAAGTATTCCTAGAACTAAGTCAACGCAGGAATGAAGAAAGGAGATTCTACCGACAGGGAAGACTGCAATTAGGGATACAGACAATAGGCAAGACGGGGCTGGAATATATTGGAGAAAACTGGCAAAGGAACCAAGATGTTGGGAGCAAATAACTAGAGAGGGAAAAGGTAATAGAATGGGAAGACACCAAGAACTTATTTGGACTGCATGTTAGAGATTGCATTCCCCATCAAGGATTGATAACAGAGTATAGGCAAAAATAAAGAAATGGGGGGTGGGGGGGTCCTAAAATGAAAGACCAGCACTGGTAAACTTTTTAGCAGAATCTAGAACAGAAGTTGCTGTTAAGAAAGGAATAATTAGCAGTGCATATAAAATACTGCATAATAACTATAAGAATCAATCAGAGGAGGTTAGGAGGATTGGGAAGAGAGATTGGGTAAGCAATTCACAAAGAAACAAAGGAGGGATATATATATAGGTCTCCCAAATATGCAACAAAATCTAGAAGATTTAGGCTCTTTGCTTGGAAGTGTTTACATACATATTTTTATACCCCCCAAGCAGACTCCAAAGAATTTTTTCTCAGGTAGAAAGCAAATGTTGGAGGTGTGACAGGGAAGAAAGAGGTAACTGGGAACATTTTTTCTGGGAGTGTAATGAGTTAGCAGACTTTCAAGATTCCCTGCAGACTGCTTTGCCAGAGATGCTGAGTGAGCAAATTGGCATAACTAGGAAACTATTTTTTTGAGCTATGATACAGAATCGGAATTGCCTAGACATAGTAAGGCCTTGCTGAGTCTAATTATGGTGGCTGCCAAAAAGCAATTGCTAGAAAATGAAAATCAAAGTCTAAACCAGCTGTACAAGAAGTAGCGAACACAGTAACAGAGACAAAACAACTGGAACTGGGATCTTTAGAAAATGGTAGGAGCAAATCACATACGAAAAAATGGGAACTGTGGGATCGATACATAAAGAGGAGGAAAGAGGTTTAAAAGAAGGCAGGATTTGAATGAGTTATGTAATGGCTGACTGACAATGACTGGATATATTAAATGTGATGTGTAACGTTTGCAGGTACAGTTGTGTCTGCACGGTTTGTAATGTATAATGTTTGCAACTGAGATTGTGTCGCTATGGGTTACTTTAATTTGTATAAGTGTAAGATTGCCTATGTCATACATGATAACTTAATAAAAATGTTTCTTGTTTAAAAAATATCTAAGAGATAACCTGACAGTACCCCTTACTGATAAACTATATGGAGCACCACTGTTAGCAGTGGTAAGCATTTGGGTTAATGCATGTCTGAGTTGTTACATTTTACATTAAAAGGCAGGTTAAACTGACTTGTTTGGTATTCCAGAGAAATAAAATGATAGTCACCAATTGCTTAAGCTGTGATATACACAAAACACATTCATTATCCTTTCCAGCCACCGCAATGTCTGCACACCAATCTATAATTATGGATGTTCCCAGAAGTGAAGTAGCAAGTGTACATGCAGCTGATTGCCAAATGGGACACTATACCATCCTGTAGCCCATGTGAAACTGACTCCAGTATTCTGAAGATTTTCACTTCCCAATAATGTTTTTTTGGCTCTGAATAACCTTAAAGTTAGTAAGGCCATGCTATATTTAAACAATTCAGACTTAAATTCAAGCTTAAAAGAATAATTTCCTTAGTTACTAGCATTTGTCCCCCAACATTTCTATCAAAGTACTCTGTAGGTAACTTGTAATGTCAACAAACACATTACATTCACAAAAGCCATGTTTCCAATTTCCTCTCCCCTCCCTATCATAGGTTCATAGGTTTATAGGAGGTTACTAGGCTAATGTTCCCAAGGCCTTTACAAGCCTAGCTGTGTAATAACCCAAGTACCCTTATTGATCATAATTAGATGGTCATCGTTAGCACAGCGATTCTGTGGTAAGCACCAACTGCCCCCTGTTCATGAGAGACATAGATGCCACCACCCCCATCCAGTTGTCAAGGCTGTGCTTGAATAGGGTCAATGAGAAGCTCTGCTTCATATGGAGTGGGAGCTTATTCCAGAGGAGTGGCAATCGCTGGGAAATATTTCTGTCTCTCCAGCATGTTCTATTAATGTCACAAGCTAGGTTGAGATCCCTATAGTGAGTTATTCTTGTCCCATTTGATTTGTGGATGAGCAGCATTTCCATTAGAGCAAGGTCCAAGACTGCTCTATAGGCTAGGTACAGGTTGCCTCTCAGCAGCCTGTATGATGCACAGTACAGTGAGAGAGCTTTCAATCTTTCCATGCATGTCATGTTTTGGAGACCCTGGACTCTCTTGGTTAGAAACCTCTGTGGTCTCTCCAGTTGCTGCAGGTGTCTGCTGAGGTACACACAGAAGGGAGTATTGTACTTAATTAGTGGTCTGATACGGGTCAAGTACAGTGGAGCTATAAACTCTCTGGTCTTGGGTACAATGCCCTTATTTATGAGATGTGCAATGTAGAATGCTTTTCTTACCACTATGGGCATACGGTGATAGAAGTTTAGATGGCTATCAACTTGTGCCCCTGAGTCTCACACCACTGAGTTTCAGCTTAGAGGGGTGCTATCTATATCATAATTAGCAAGGGCTACTTCTTTGCCAAATGGAATAAAGAGGCATTTATTTGCATGACAATTTAGTCCATGAGTTTGGCACCAATCATTTGTCTGTGTCAGCCCTTTCTGTAATATGTTAACATTGTTGGGGTGACTCTATGATTACTCCCAGTTTACAGTCATCTGCAAACTTGGTAAGCCACAAGCCATTTACCTTCGCCTGTACTTCACAGAAATAGATTCCAAACAGCAGAGGGCCCTGCACAGATCCTTGTGGTAACCCACTGGTAACTCGCCTACTGACGGAAGTGGATTTCCCAGCTTTGACAGTGTGCGTTCTGTTAGTGATCCAGTTTGCTACCCATCTAGTAATGTATGGGTTAAACTCCAGCTGGAAGAGTTTCTCTATGATACCTGAATGGGGGATTGTGTCAAAGGCCTAAATCAATATACGTGGTATGTTGTGCTTTGCCCTTATCTAGAGCTTAGTTTTAATAAACAAGATCTACCCTTGACAAAACTAAACTAGGACAGGCCAAGGTTCTGAACGTCATCTATCTCCTTGTGGATAAGGTTCATAATGATTCTTTCCATGGCCTTGCAGATAAGGCTGGTTAGGCTTATGGGTTGATAGTTCTCAGGGTCAGTTGATGGACTCCCCTTTGTGATTACTGTTGCTGTTTTCCACTCTATCGGGACAAAGCCAGTTCTCAGGCTATGGTTAAACAGAGTGCCGAGTGGCTCCACCTAGATCTTGTTTAACATTGTTTAGTAAGCAGCCTGGGTATGTTATCTGGTCCCACAAAGGTCACATTTTTGGCCTTGGATAGTGCTTGTGTAACCTTTCTTTGGAGATACTCAGTACAGGACTGGTGTCAGGAATGCTTTGGGATATGGCTGATGGGGATAGGGGGTAGGGGGGGTGACGTTATTGCCAAATTTCTCATCTAGCAGGTTGGCAATTTCCTCAGGTTTAGTGCGAGTGGTACCGTCAACTATAAGTTCGGCACACAGCTGGGCATCCCTTTTAGGTTTCAGACATAGCTAAAGAATGCCTTACGATTGCCTTTAGCTAGGGATGCCAATTTTGACTCGTAGCTAGCCTTAGAGGATTTAACATGATATCTGATTTGCTTGTTTAAGCTGTGGTTGGTATTCTTCCTCTGCTGAATAAGTTCCCTCCTGTTCTTAGATATCAGTTTCTTTCTTTTGTTGTACAGCTTAGTTATACTTACAGTCAACCATGGTTGGCTTGTTTTTTCGGGAAGACCTGCTTTTGTTCCTGTTGGGCACAGCCAAGTCAATGCATTTGTTAAAGAGGCTGTATAGAGCATTTGTGTATTTCTCTGCATAAGAGTAATTGTTGTCTATGTTGGCATGGGCTTTGAAACTTTTTACACCATTGCTTAGTAAACAATAGCTTGCCTTGGAGAAATGTTTCAGTTTTTTACTCCTGTGAGGGTATCAGGTTTAATCTTTACTTCAAAGGATACAGATTTATGGTGTGATCTTACCAGGGAGGGCAACACACAGGGTGTAGCACAGTGACTCCGTTGTTGGTGAGTACTAGGTCCAGGACTTTTGAGCCCCTTGTGGACCACCTGTCCCAGAGCATTTGAATGAACAAAGTCTAGGAACTCATAGCAATCATGTTTGTGCTCATCTAAGTCACCCAAGGTGTTTGGCTGTATACTGAGTGGCTCTAGCAAGTCCAGGGAGGTGGTGTGCCTCTCCTGGTTCATGGTAGAGGATCTGTAGCTAGCGATGATGTGGAAGGGTATTTTACCTATAGTTAATTGGACCGGAGTAGCTCAAGACAGTCCTGTTTCACCAGTCTCGAGATATATTTGGATTTAATGAAGATGGATACACCTCAACCTCTGCTTTTTTCATGCTCATTTTGGGGTCTGAACGTGTGAAAGGCATTGTAGTCTTGTACAGCTGGGGTGCTCTCAGCAGCCTTGAACCAAGTCTCAGTGACTACACAAACATCAGCATCTTCCAATGTGAGGAAATCTTCCAGGGAGTGCAGTTTACTGTTTAAGCTCCTAGCATTAAGCAGCATGACCCTGAGTTTGTCTTCAGTGGATTTCTTTCTGTCAGAAGTTTTGTTGTTTGGACATCATCTAAAAAAGGCACTACGGGGGAAGCAAGCATCTTTGCCAGTATCCGAAAGCCTTGAGGAGATAAATGAAGGCTATCTCTGGCAAAGGAAAGTGAACTATCGACCATGTCATCCTAGGTGAAGGTAGAATGCTGCTTACGGCTACAGGCATACCCACCTGGGACACAATCTGAAAGTATGGTCATGTCTCTCTTCATATAGTCCATACAGGTACATCTAAAGTCATTCACACTAACATGTACTATGACAGAGTCATAACAGTACTTGTTTCTGCGTGACTTGAGTATGTGCGTGATTTTGACAGATCCTGGCACTTGACAGGCAGCTGACCGTGACCTTCTCCTTATTCAACCTGGTGAGGGGGACATCTGTGTGTCTCACTATTGAGTCGTCTACGACCAGAACATTAGGCTTTGAGGTGTTTTACCTTAGGGGCTTAATGGTTGAGACACTATGTATGTTGTTATGTGCACTGGTGGATTCTGTTCATTTACCAGTATGTGTATGTTGTTTGCTCTTGGAAGGTCTCTGGTCTTTTGGTAGGCTCTTGGTGAGTAACTCCACGGATGTGGGCTTATGTGACTTGAACTTATCTGTGAGAGGGAAGTTGTGTGCACTAACAACTTGTATGTCTTGTATACTGTTATGTGAGAGGACTGATTTTAATTTCATGGTACAGTTACTAGCAAAGGCAGCTATTCTGTGAAGGGCTAAAGCTATGGACTGCGTCAACGCCTCAGAATGCGCAGCTGAGTTGCTCGCTAGGTAGCAACGCACAACTGCATTGCACACAGAGAAGCAGTGGAGCCAAGGATGGTTCTCTAGCAGATATCAAGGGAAAATTGTGTTTGTAAGCGTTTCTGTCTATACATAGCAGCAGCGCTAAACCCCGCAGCTCAGTGTGCAGCTATGTACAAATGCAGGGCTTAAACACAAGCAAAGTTAAACAGTTTTAACACAAATTGACAAATAGGAAAGCCAAAAACTAAGCCTTTTTCCAGCAATCCCCAACTCACATGGGTCCTGGGCTACACACTTCTGCCACAAGGGTGCAGGAGCCCCAACTTAATGTAGGATGGCTGATTTTAGTGCTCAAGTACTACCAAACAGCCTAGATTCAGCAAATCTGAATCTAGCCTATGCTATAAAATAAAGAAGTACTAGAAATTCAAAATGTAGAAAAGCAGTCACAGCAGTAAAACCAGCAAAATTGAAGCAGCGATTAAGCAAAATATAGTTCAAAAAAGTGCAATGAAAGCTTAAAATATACTTTTTTTTTGTTGAAGACAGTGGATGTCTTTGATTTAGTTCAGAGTCACACCAGATTTCTGACTTTTGCTGTCGATCTGAGGAAAAAGTTTCTGAAGTCTACTCGGTTATAATATACCTACACAAATCTTCTGGACTTAGCTGCATACTTAAAAGCTCTACAGATTTCTTCCTACTGCTCCTTTGTAATCTGCCTTTCTAGTCTCTTTTTCCAATCTTTTCTAACATCCTCAGACTGTTATATTCAGCATGTGATATTCTAGATTAAAAGCCTTACTAATCAATCATTTTTTTAAGAGCATCTTTTGTTCTACTCTCAACTAAAACTGTATATGGACAGATCTTTCACTTAGCACTCCTCTTCATTTCCTCTTTGCCTAGGGTCTGTTATCAACAGTTGAGAGGGAAGGAAACATCTAACTTTCAGTCCAAACTCCTATTTAGCCTCAATCACTCCCTTGTTCCTTTCTAATCTCACTTAATTTCTATATGCTTACTTGGGAGACATTTCTATTAGTAAAATCTCCATTCCCATACTGGCTTAGTTCTTAAAATACTTTATGAAGTAAATTTTCATGCTATTTACTATTCTCCTTAAGGACTTGAAATTCTCATAGTCTCCCTCCTCAACCCTATTTCATCATCATTTCCACTATGATTTTTAACCTTCTGCTGGAGTTGTATATAGGAGTCTTAACCAAGTAGCTTTAAAGTACTGATTCAAATCAGGTAACCCTAAAACACCTTTTTCTATAGTGAAAAATCAAGATATCTCATTTAATTCTCACCTTCTTGTAAGTTCATAGGTAAGTAGTACGCTAGCTGTCCTTGCGGGACATTTTAAGGTTAGATAATTTCCCTTTTTGAGCTCAAAATAACCTATCCCATTTGGTTATTGATTGACTATACCCATCCCACAGTTGATAATTATATATTACCCTTAATGACAACAAATGGTATCATAACATAGAAAATTCAAGGTGACTCATACAAGGGATAAAGCGTTTAGGAGCTTCATCTGTCCATTAGTAATACAGGGGGAAGTACTGAGGTAAATTTTCTACTTCTCTTCCAGATCTGCTCTGTTCCTGAAAATGGACAGGGATGAACTTTGTTCTTTGTTGATGGGGAGAATGTTCCAAAGCAGCAGTATCCTCTGTGAAATAAACATGTCATTTCAAACCATTCTGTTGATGTTGCAGAAGAGGTTTAGATAACTAGACCAACTATTTCTGATGCCACTTGACTTGCTGGTGTGCAATAAATCCATCAGTAAAAGGATGGAGGATGCCTTGTATGGCAGATACAGGTCAACTCTTAGCAGTTTGTAGGATACCGACTATAGAGTTAGGGCTACAATGAGTTCTTTCCCTCCCAAAATAAACATTATTAAATAATCACTTATGACATAAACAATCTTGCATTTATATAAATGAAAACAAACCATGTTGACATACTCTAAGTTCCGAGTTATTATACATCATAGACCGTACTGACATAATGTTAGTTGCAAATATTATCCATCACTTATAAACTAGCTAATCATTGTCAGTCAGACATTACACAGTGCATTCAAATCCTGCCTTCTTTTAAACCTCATTCCTCCCATGTATGTACTGTTGACACAATTCCCATTTTTCTATGTAATTTGCTCCCACCCTTTTCTAAAGATCCCAATTCCAGTTGTTTCATCTCTGTTACAATATTCACTACTTCCTGTACAGTTGGTTTAGACTTAGACTTCCATTTTATAGTAACTGCATTTTTGACAGCTACCATAATTAGACTCAGCAAGGCCTTACTATGTCTAGGCAATTCCGATTCTGTATCACAGCTCAGAAAAATAATTTCCCTAGATACACCAATTTGCTCACCCAGTATCTCTAATACAGTAGTATAGAGGGAATTTTTAAAGTCTGCCAGCTAATTACACACCCAGAAAATATGTTCCCAATTACCTCTTTCTTCCCCATCATACTTCCAACATTTTCTGTCTACCCGAGGAGAAATTCTCTGGCGTCTACTTGGGGTATGCCTGTGTAAACATTTCCAAGCAAAAATCCTAAATCTTTGAGATTTTGATGCATATTTGGGAGACATACATATAGCCACATTGTTTCTTTACGAATTGCTTATCTTATACCTCTTCCCAATCCTTTCTAACCTCCTCTGATTGATTTTTATAGTTATCAGGCAATATTTTATATCCTGTACTAATCATTCTTTTTTTAACAGCAGCTTCTGTTCTAGATTCTACTAGAAATGCTACCAGTGCTGGTGTTTCATTTAGGACCCCCCCCCCCCACTATTTCTTTCACTTTGCCTATGCTCAGATATCAATCCGAACTGGCAGTCCAGATAAATTATTGGTGTCTTCTCTTTGTTTTACCTTTCCATCTCTAGTTATTTGCTCCCAACACCTTAGTTCTTCTGCCAGTTTTCTCCAACAAATTCCAGCTCCCTCTTGCCTATTATCTGTCCCTATCAGCAGAATCTCCTTTCTGCATTCCCATGTTGGATTATTTCTTAGAATACTTTTTGCTACTTTATGAATATAATATTCTGTATGATTATTGTTATTCTCCTTAAAGATTTGCATCCAAAATCCCAGTCTCTCCTTGTTTCTTGACCCCCCCCCCATTTCATCATCATCCCTTTTCACTTTTTATTATAAATTTCTGCTTGTGCTATTTATAGGAGCCTTAACTGTGCAGCTCTGAAATACCCCTTCAAATCAGGCAATCCTAATTAGCCTTGTTCTATTGGACAAATCAGCTTACCCCACTTGACTCTTGCCATCGCCCCCCCAGAAAAAAATCCTTCAGCTCCTTATTAATTGCTATCTACAATTTTTTCTCTGGTTGATAAAAAATATGCCTGACCTGTGTATAAGACTAAGTAGACTAAAAACATTTTGACTGCTTCTATCTTATTATCCATATCCAAATAACAATGCTTCCACTTTCCCAGTTTTTGTATTACACTTTGTTTACTGTCTTCCCACATATCCTTAGCTGCCACACCAGAATAATTTTTAATCCATACTCCTAAATATTTTGCTTAATCATGATTCCATAAATATGGACATTGTTAAATCAGTTTGTGTGTGGGTACATAAGTTACTGCTATTGCCTTTGTTTTAGCTTCATTCATTTTGTATCCAGAAAAGATCTGAAACAGTCTCAAAATGTTCCACAACACTGTAATGTCTCTTTCTGGTTTTGTCAGGTATAAAATAATATCATCTGCAAATGCAGCCAGCTCTTCTTTACTACCATACTAATTATATCCTTGAATTTCTGAGTCCCTTCATTCCCAGTGGTTCTAAATATAATGAAAAAAAGAGGGGAAAGAGGACACCCCTGCCTTGTTCAGAAAAGAGCCCACTCACTTTAATTTTGGCATCCAATCCCTCATATATCATCATAATCAACCTTATATTTTTTTCAGAAAATGCAAATTGCCCTACTCATAAAGTCCCAGTTTACTCTGTCAAATGCTTTCTCTGCTTTAAGACCTATCTACAACAATAGTATCTTCTTACATTCTGCTTCCTTCTGGATCATCGGTGTTCTGTTAATGTCGTCAAATGTTTGCCTCCCCTCCACAAAATCACACTGATCCATATCTATCAATTTTGGCATTACTTTTGTCATTATTTTAGCCATTATAGACATGAGCACTTTATAATCATGGTTTAGTATTGAAATGGGGGCTGTATGAAGCTAGGTCTAATGGATCTTTTCTCTCTTTATGTATCACAGCTACCACTGCTTTCTTCCAAGGTGTTGGTATTTTGCCTCCTCTTAAGATAATGTTAAACAAAACTTTCCAGATCTTTATCAGTCTTCTCCCTCCTAGCTTCCAAACATCAGCAGGAATACCATCTATTCCTGGGGACTTTCCTGTCGATTGCTTATACATCACCACTTTTATTTCATCTAATCCTATCCTAACCATTACTAACTGAGCCTCATCTACCTCTAACCTTGGCAAATTTAATTCCTCCATAAATACTTCCATTTTTATGTTTTCTTACCCCATTTCCATATTTTTCTGCTTTATACAGACTTTCATAGAATTTCCAAACCATTTCTAATACTTCTGCAGGATCTCTTGTCACCTTTATTATTATAGGCTCCTAGGCTTCCCTAAGCTTGAAAACAGCCACTTTCTGTTGTGCTATAAGTTTTTGTGCTCTAGAATTATTATCAAAAAACAGTTGCTTAACAGCAATCTTTCTAAACGCATGCATATTATCGCGGTAATCCCTTATTTTATGCTTAGCATTCTGCAGTCGATCCTCATCTTGCTCTATGAGATTCCCCCTATTCTACAATACTTTAACATTTGTTAGGTCCCTCTAAATAATTCTTGTTACATCTTAAACATAGATCCCTTTACTTCCAACAAACTTTCAACAGGTTGTTGATAAAATTTTAAGCATAGTCACAAATTGGAAAAAATTCTTATTTACCACTGAAGAATGATTAATGCTTATTAAGATGGTAATTCTCCCTAAAATATTGTTTGTCTTACAATCTTTAGTACTATCTCTACCACAAAATTGACGAAGAAACTACTGTGACTGTAGTATACAGGGTCTTGGGTTCAAGTCTTACAGAGGCTGTTTATTTAATTTGTCGATAATTGTTATATATAACATAATACAGAGAGATAATACTCCCTGACTCTAGCTGCAGTTAGTCTCCCAACCCCCCTCCCTGTTTTTGTTGTGGTATTAATCTTGGTGGCTTTGGAATTGCCCGCCCCTGCTGTAAATCTGTTTTGGACACTCCTACTGGGCTCATCTCATTTGCTCACTCAACTGAGTACAGTGAGATCATATTTTGATTTCAGACACTCCTACCAGTCCCAACTCCTCTGCTGTGTACAGACAGAGCACTTGGGAAGGACATCCCCCAGAGCATTTTAATCTGCTCTGTTCCCTCCCTCTCCAAAAAAAAAAAAGAAAAAGAAAAATTACTAAATAGTTTTTGAGCTGCTCTTACATAACTGTCTTCTACCTTAATACCTTAATTTGCTGTTCTGTGTGCTTTTAAGTGTTCAAGTGCTCTTATATGATTTTTCATAAACTTGTTTTTGTCATTTTTAACTTATCTGCATTTATTTAAACTGTATTTGCCTTAACTGTGCTACACACTCAAGTGTGCTAGCTTGTACTGCATTTAAAGTGTTTTTTGCTACTGTCATTAGCTCATTCTTTCTAATACAGACAGAACTTTTTGAGAAAGCAAACCCACTTAACTACAAAAATTATATATATATATATATATATATATATATATATATATATATATATATATATAAATTCCATGCTTGTTTTCTGCCTTTCCTGTAAGTAGTCTAATCCAGATACAGATTTGCTGTATCCAGGACTGTTTGTAAGCTTCTGTGCCCCAAGCCTTTCTGTGTTGGAGGGAAGCCTTCTAGCTGATCAGTGGGAGTGGTAAGCACTATGTAGCCTATCTACAACAAGATCCAGATACAGATTCTTAGTTTTAGCACTTAATTTGCTTATCTGTGCTCAGCACTTGTTCAGAACTTGTTGTAAGCACTAAATAAACTACAAATTACTACAGCACTCACCCTTCCTCATTACCTAGAGGAAAACAGTTTTGGTACTTACTTTCCTCACTTGCTTAGAGAAAAACAGCTCTTGTACTCACTTTCCTCACTTGTCTAGAGGAAAATATTTTTTATTCAGGCATGTCCAAGGGTCAGCTGCCAGTGTTCTCTCCTGTCTATCTGATGAATCTGGGCATCTTGGGTCAATGTAGCAATTGCCTAATGTACAAAGACAACCCTCTCATCCTACCACCCAACATTACAACCTGTGAGAGGTGCACTTATCTAGCCAAACTGGAGGTAAAGCACTCTCCAACCAAGACTGAACTTGATAGTCAAGAGGAGAAGGTAAACACTTGCACCACACCACACTCATCACATAGTCCCACTACACCTACACCACCAAAATCCACACATAGAAACACAAAAACATTCACGGAGGCTCTCAATAATAATCTGCTCAAGCAACAGAAACCTCCAAAGCAGAAATGCAAGCAACCTCCCACCAACACAACCCAAATGACACATAGCCCACAGACTCAGTGTGCCACTCAACCACAGTCCATAAGGCAAAACAACATACCCAACACACTAGTCATAGGTGACCCTATAGTCAGGCACACTGATGTCCCACTCACCAGGCTAAACAAGGAGAAGGTCACTGTCAGCTGCCTGTTGGGTGCCAGGATCCGCCACATAACCCACGCACTCAGGTCACTCCACAACAAGTACAAATATGACTTTGTGATTGTCCATGTTGGTGTGAACGACCTGTGATGTACCTCCCTGGACTACATGAAAAGAGACATGGAAGGACTCTCCGATCTTGTAGCCCAGGCAGGTTTGACCCTAGCCCTGAGTAGCATCCTGCCATCGCCCAGAATGATACTGCAGTACAAGGACAAAATGATTAACTTCAACAATTGGCTAAGCTTCTGGTGTCATTCTAAGGGGATCCAGTATCTGTCTGCCTGGGACAATATGGTCGACAGACCACAATGCTTTGCCAGAGATGGCCTGCACCTGTCACCCCTGGGATTCCGGATACTGGCAAAGGCTCTTGCCACCCCTATAGTGACTTTTTTAGGCAATGTTCAAATGACAAATTAACCACCATAACAGGAACAGGCAAGCGAAAACTGAGAGTAATGCTACTCAATGCTAGAAGTCTAAATCTCAAAATGCACTCACTTGAGGGACTCCTTAAAATGGAGAACATCGATGTCTGTGCAGTGATGGAGACCTTGGTCAAGGCTCCAAAGAGCACCCCTGCATTACCAGGTTATAGCTCATACCACACTTTTCGACCATCTAACCTGGACCGGAACACCAAAGGTGGAGGTGTCCATATTCATTAAGGATATTCACACCTCCAGGCTAGTTGCTCAGCATAATGCAGCCGAGGTTATCCAAGTGCAACTAACTCTGAGCAAAAACTGCAATCCAAATTGTAGTTTGCTACAGATCCCCCACCATGCCCCAGGATTCCCACTCCTCTTTTCTTGATATACTGGAAAATATTAATGTTCAAGCAAACACCCTAATATTGGGCAAATTCAACTACCCCACCGTTAACTGGGAAAACTACTCATGTACCAACTCCTTTGCTCAGCGCTTTCTGGAATTCATAAATTCCAATGCCCTGGATCAGCTTATCCACACCCCCACCAGGAACAACAATATCCTAGACCTAGTCATAACCAACATGCGTGACCAGTGTTCAACACCTGAAGTCAAATCCTCATTGGTCAGATCCAACAATAAGCTAATCACCCTAGATATCCACATCCCGCCCCCACCCCTCATTAAGGAAACCACGGTAAAAAATTTCTCCAAAGCCAACTTCATGCTTCTTAAGACAGAAGTGGTGAACTTCATGACACTCATGCAGATGGACAATACAGTTATGACTGCTGAATCCTACACAAATGCACTTTATAAGCACTTACACGAGAGCATGGATCTGCTATCCCAAACAGAAGCAAGATGCTATCCTCCAAAAAAAGGAAACAAATCTGGTGGTCCTCTGCCATAAACAAACTCTACAACAGAAGGAAGAAATTGTTGCAAAAGAGAGTAAAATCCCATGAGTGGATGAATTCCCTGGTCAGCTTCAGCAAGAAGCTGAGGTCCCTTATACAATCCTCCAAAGCTAGCTATGAAAACAAGAGTGCCACTGATTCTAAGGACAGCCACAAAGCATTCTATAGCTATGTCAAGAATCTCAATGGCAACACCCAGATCTGCTCTGAGTTACAGCACAATAGCACAGAAATTACAGAACCAACTGATTTTGCCAACATCCTGGCAGATAGGTTCAGTGCTAACTTTACCCCCCTCTCACCCCCTAAAGGGCCCATATCTATAAAGGAAGAATGCAGAGTCCCTGTAATCACAACTTCACAGGTAAAAGCAGCACTCTCTAAAGCCAAAAACACAGCATCCATGGGATCGGACAACATCCCAGGCTGCGTTTTACACCAACTTCAGAACGAACTGGCTTCCCACCTAAGCACCATGTTCAATCATAGCCTCACATCAGGCTTTGTGCCCACTGAATGGTGCACAGCAACAGTTATCCCACTCCACAAAGGGGGAGCCACCACTGATCCTGGGAACTATCACTCTATTAGCCTGACAAGCCTCGTCTGCAAGGCCATGGAACATATCATCGTGGAATTCATAAACAAAGACATTGGTAACATCCAAACTCTGGACCCCACCCAATTCGGGTTTGTGAAAGGCAGATCTTGCCTCCTGAACCTGGTCAACTTCTTTGAGGCAGTCAACAAAGCTGTAGTTGAGGGTAAAGTGGTTCACACAGCCTATCTCGACCTCGCCAAGGCTTTCGACACCATCCCACATTCTGGAATTATAGCTAAACTCACTAAACTAGGTATAAATCCCTATGTCACAAGATGGGTTGCTAACTGGCTCACTGACAGAACCCACACTGTAAAAGTTGTAGACTCCAAATCTGACTTCAAACCAGTGACAAGTGGAGTACCACAGTGTTCAGTCCTGGGACCTCTCCTGTTTGGTATCTACTTCTCTGAAGTACAGACTAAGACAGAAGGCCTCTGGCTAACAAAGTTCGCAGATGACTGCAAACTAGGAGCTACAGTCGAGTTCCTAAATGAAGTGGATATCCTACAGAAGGGCCTCACTGAGACAGATGCCTGGTGTCAGAGCCATGGCCTCAAGCTCAATGCCAAAAAGTGCATTGTTATCCCCTTTGGTAAAAACTCTGTACCCATGAACTTCCACATAGGCAGCAGTCTTCTTAACACCGAATGTGTGATAAGAGACCTTGGGACCCAGGTGGACAGTAGTCTCTCCTTTGATAATCACATTGCCACAGTAGTCAGGAAATCCTTCTACATAGCACACCTCATCACAAAAGGGTTCTCATTCAGGAAAAAAGAGGTCATTGTTCCCCTCTACTCGACACTCATTAGACCCATTATAGAGTACAATGCCCCTTTTGGAATGTACCTCACAAGACATCTGCAGCAGCTGGAAAGGCCACAGAAGTACCTCACAAAGAGAATTACTGGCCTCAAACAGATGCCCTACACTGATCGTCTCAAAAAACTCCAGCTTTACTCTGTAGCATATCACCTACTCCGAGGTGATCTCTGCCTAACATACAAAGCTATGTCAAACCCAGAGCTGTTGGACATGCTACACCTAAAGAAACCCCAATCCCTTTCAGCTACACACTCTAGGGACCTAAACCTTGTCACCACAATAAACAGGACTTGCTGGAGGGATAGATTCCTGTCCGAGAGACTTCCCATAGTCTGGAACAAGCTACCCATCTATGTCAAGCAAAGCTACTCATTAACACTCTTCAAGAAAAATCTTGATGAGTGGATGGAAAATAGGAAATACACCCCGGGGATCACTTCTGTGGCTCTGCTCGACAGGGGCACATGAAAATAATTTTCTTGGGTGGCGAAAGCCGGGATACCTTTTGGCTAGGCTTATATAGGCCCTAGGGCCAATAGGCTAGTACCTACCTATGAACCTATAAGATAATTAATATTCTACTTAACATTTTTTAGCATCCTAAGAAGCCAAGAGATTCCTTTGACTGGCACCGAAGAGGATGGGATAATGGTGGAACAGGATTCCCTGAAATTCAATTGTAAGCTACTTTAACAACTGCAAAAGTTATAGCACTGTGGATAAATTCACCTTATTATTCAAAGAGGAAATAAATACATCACAAAATATTATTAGTAAATAACAAATATATTACAATCAGTCATAAACAAATAGTCCCCAGTAGTTTTATCTGGTTATTAAAAGATTTTTGCGTAAATGGAATTACACCCGCTTATCAAATTCCTTATTTAAGTAGCATCATTTCCTCTTTCCAAAAGTTCACATATTCTAACTATTGCATTAAAGACTTAATATTTTCTTTGTTTCCAATTGCATATATAAAGGCCTACTAAGAAAGTTATAACTTCAACAAAATGCTAGTATTTGAAACAACAAAGTAACAATTTATTTGCATCAATTCTTAACATCATATGGTCAAACCCATATGATCGAACTTTTAATAGTTCAAAAAGCTAAAAAAAAATAAACAGAAAAAACTTACCAGACCATTTATATATATATATATATATATGTATATATATATATATATATATATATATACACATATATATATATATATATATATATACATATATATAATATATATATATATATATACATACACACATATATATATATATATATATATATATACACACACATATATATATATATATATATACACATATATATCAATATAATATAAATATTAAATATTTAAGGTCCATGTACAATCAAGTTTCTGAGAATTGGTTAATCTTACAAATATTTACAGACTTTCTAAACACAATGATAAGATATTTAACCTAGATAAGAAATCATTCCCCAAATTATTTGAATTCTTAATAAATATCAATAATAATGCAATGAAAAATACATCATATTTGTCAAAAATTTATAAATTTTTAAATTAAATTTCACATACCTAGAAATTCCTACTGGAATTATTCTTCTTCTTCTTTCAGCTTTTTCCCGGTTAGGGGTCACCACAGCGGACCACCTGTCCACTCATGATTGGCAGTGGAGTTTTACGGTGTCGAGCTGCGAGCCTGGTGCCCAACCTTCCACAGAAGGCACACTCACGCCTAGGGCCAATTTAGAGTATTCAATCCACCTACAGCATGTCTTTGGGATGTGGGAGGAAACCGGAGCACGCAGAGAAAAAAACATGCGACCACATGAGGACATGCAGACACCGCACAGAAGGCACCCCAGCCGAGAATCGAACTGGAGAACCTCTTGCTGTGAGGCAGCAATGCTAACTGCTGCACCACTAGAATTATTACTCAAAAATTAATATTGAAAACGTCACTGCAGAATACAAGAAAATAATATTAAAATCTACAGATAAAACCACATCTTCACTATATTGGAAATTTTTCACTTGTAAATTCTAACACAGAGCTTTTGTCACTCCCAACAAAATTACAATTACGTACAACTCAAATAGAATTAAATGTTGGATGTAATTCTGAAATAATAGTTGACTGGATACATATGGTATATGAATGTGAATTCATCTCCCCTCTTGGAACATAATTAATAAATTCATTCAAGGTATATGGTCAGATAGATATAATATTTCTAAATCTTTAGTTTTATTTAATGCTTTGATTCCTCAGATAATTCAAAAAAACCCAACTGCCTCTTCTTTGGTCAATTCTTACTATAGCCAGAAAAGTAATTACTAAAACTTGAAAAAGTAAAGTTACCCCCATTGGTGCTAAATTCATTATTATGGCAAAAGGTGTTTGCAGTAGTGACCTGCATACTATAAAGATGAGAATTTCCAATATTACATATTAAAATAGATCTTGGCTTAAACTTAAGAACTTGCTTGAAAAATATTAATTGTTGTTGATATGTATAACTTTGATGTAGCGATTAGCTGTGGACCTATGTAAATATTTATTTGTTTGTTTTATAATTGATTTATCTATTTTAAAACCAAATAAAAAAGATGAGAGGTTAGTTACAAACCTGTATGTGATCTGGTAAATAGCCAACTGGTTCACAAACCGGACCCAGGAAGTTAGAATTGGGGAATCTGCCTCTACAAGAGGCCAGTCACAAGTAGAGTCTCTCAGGGATTAGTTCTTGAACTGCTCCTTTTTGGCATTTACTTCTCACAAGTCAAGGCCAATGTTGGCGGTTTCTTGCTGACTAAATTTGAAGATGATTGCAAATTAGGAGCTGTCATTGAATCTCAAACTGACACAGATGTTCTCCAGGAGAGGCTGACACAGACAAACAACTGGTGTCAGAGCCATGGACAAAAACTAAATGCCAAGAAATGCATAACAGTATCCTTTGGGAAGTCATTCATCCCTGGTAACTATCATATTGACAACACACCCCTTAAGAGTTGACCCTGTAGTTAGGAACGTAGGGACACACATAGTAATCTAGCCTTTGACCATCATGTGTCTACAGTAGTGAGGAGATCATTCTATGTTGTGTAACTTATAAACAAAGCTATGGCATCGAAGTCTAGCAAAGTTCCACTGTATTCAGCATTCATCAGACCTATCGAGTACAAAGATCCCTCTGGTATGTACCTAACCAGGCATATCCAACAACTGGAATGTCCACAGAGGTTTCTCACTAAAAGAATACAGAGAGTAAGTAAAATGTCCTACGCAGACCACCTCAAGTCCCTATCCCTGTATTCCATCTTCTACAGGCTTTTGAGGGGAGAGCTATGCTTGGCATTGTCAGACCCCACTCTGATAGACCTCCTGCACATCCACAAAACAAACAGCACCAGAATTACCCATACTAAAGACTTAAACCTGCCTGTAATGTAAATAGGACTTAATGGAGAGATAGGTATGTGTTCCAGATACTAACAGGGTCCCCATCCATGTGAAGCAGAGTTCCTCCCTAACCCAATTCAAGTGCAACTTGGACAATTGGATGGTAAACAGAAATTCATCCCTGGTTTGGCACCTATGTCTCTAATGAACACGGGTCACCTGTAAATGGTTCATCTACTAGGTCCATGCTTACACTTTTCAAGGGTATCAGAACTTGTCAGAGATTAGGGATGCATGGCTAGGCTTAAAAAGGCCCTTGTGGTCATTAGCTTAGTAAACACCTATGAACCTAATAGCCACATTCAGTGTATATTATATTGTTACCTTTTGCATAGATACTTAGGCTATTAGGTGATCCGTGTGTATTCAGATATTTCAGTATAAAATGACTGCTGTTAGTACATCAGTCTCTTGTAGTAAAACCTTTGAAACTAGCAAAATTATTGTCTCTGCCCCCTTGCACTACCTTCATAGTAATGTAAATCCTCTCAATCAGAATTAGTTATAACAGAATGCTTTCTGTACATTCCAATTACTAAGGTTCTGTTGGACAGTAAGTGATAATAATACTCTCTATTAAATGTATCAAATGTAAAAATTCTTGTGTGAAAAACAGCTAGGTCTATTGCAGTGTTTAGCAAACACATATTACCGATGTCCATAAATATGTAAGGAATTACTAACTCAACAGAGCACAAATAAATATCCAGTTACAGTTACCTTATGTTTTTAATGAGAAAAACATACTAATCACAAATGCTTGTTTTCATGGGAGAATCTTGGAGTCTGGGGGAATAAAACTCATTTACAGAACATGATGTCCCTCAGGTAACTTATAACTCTGACCCCATATGACATGCTGTCAACAGACTAGTAGTTAAGTTTCACACTCCCCTGTGTACGCAATCCTTTTCAAAAGTTAAAATAAGTATATCTACACAAGTCTGAAGGTGTCAAGTCTAAAGATAAAGAAGGGGTGTGAAAGGGAAGGGAGCGTTACATTGCATGCTGAAAACATGATAGGAAAGATGTTGTAACAAGAATCAATGTTATCTAGGACTTTGTAATGCAGTTCCAAGAACATGACAAATGCTGCATGATATCCCTTTCATGTGTTGAAGTTACAAAGTAAAAACAGATTCTGATTCAACTCACATGAACAGCAACCTTATTTCTGGCACAGAAACATTCTGTAATAAAAAAAAGACAGCATTCAGCTTGGTATTCCTACTACAGTGGCATTTTACAAGAGAAGCCTTGCACAAACAGAAAAATACGCACAATATTATAAGTAATATAGATATATATTAGATAATATATAATACATATATAATATATAGATAATAAAGATATACAAGTAATACACAAAGTACATTGAGAGTTTAAAGCTTTTTCTGAGCTCTCTTCACAAGGTCCTCTTTTCATCAAGCACATCGTATGGATTGTCTCAAAATTCAGAACATTTTAACATTTTTGTTCAGGTCAAATGAGGTATTTTCCAGAGAGGTGCAAAAACAAAGTATAATGGTGTTTATGAAGGACGGCCCATTCTCAGCTAAGTGCAGATGGGATAGCTACTGCTACATTAATAAAAATTCAGAATCATAAAACAAACTATAATAGCAGATAAAGACCAGCTGGTTCCACTAATTTGGATATTACTTTTACATAAGGCAAAATTCAAACATTCTTTTCCTTCTCCTATCTACAAAACAGATTCTCCTGTGCCTAAGCCATGTATTTTTGACACGCCTCAGTTCTGGAAGCCCTACCACAACCTCTATTGCCAACTCTCACATTTTGTGTGACAAAATTCTAGCTTATGTTACTCCATATTCATTATTCAAGTTGCACCATTCCTACTTACTTACTTAGAAACATTTGTTACTGGAAGATATGCTCTTTTTATTAACTAGAGATAAGACAGACCAAAGTATAAATAAATATGAAACAGAAGGAGGGGGAACATGCCAGAAATAATTGAGGAACTAGTAAAGCACATTTTAAGTCTGCATCACTCAAGAGAGAGAAAATCCACCCACTGAAGCCATTGGGAAGTAGCAGACCGACTAGAGTCCAACTACTTTTGACTTGTAAATGTACAGCAAAGATTATTTACTGCAGTGAGAGTTTTCACACCTCAGCATGAGAGTATGGGGGAGGGTTTATCAAGTTTGTTAGGACTACAAAAGACTTCACTTACAAAAAACTGTTTTTTATCTGCTTTCTTTTGCTGCAAGTAGCTAACAGCTATTTATTGCATAGAACAAGCTCTGGCAGACAGATAAATGAGGCTCAATCGGGTAAACAGAGAAGCAGCTCTTTTACAAAAGGTGTGTTTAGATGACCGTCTTCACTGCCCTGCCATTATATTTTAATGGCATGAGAAAACAGCACCACTTCCTTATGTCTGGCATGAGTCATATAAACAGGACTTGAAATGTATTCTGGGAAGAAGGAAGGAAGGAAACCAAGAAAATAAGATCACGTTACAGACATGCGTGAATGGGCGTACCTTCGTTGAAGGATGTGCGTCATGGCCGGCAACGGCACGTAAAAATCTATTGCCAATCATTAGCGGACCGGAGTTCTGCTGTGGCGACCCCTAACCGGGAAAAGCCGAAAGACACAACAACAACCAAGGTGGGTCCCATCGTCCACCATTTTGAGAGAAACACATTAAAATTGTGAAAGAAGCACTTGGACTGATTTTGAGGCATTAAAACAGCTCAAAAACAAAGATACAATGAAAAAAATATGTTTTTTGAGTTCTAAGGTGGAGTTTTCCTTTAAAAGTTCCAGATAGGGCCCAACTGTCTCTATTATTCCACTCTTGTCAATTTAACAAATGAAAAAATTACTCTCAAAAACTGTAACAAAGGAAATAAAATTACTCAAATACAAAGCAGCTAAAGCCAGCTAACAGTCAACCAGAACAGTTTCTTTCACACAATCCAAATACTTTCTTACATGTCCTAATCAAACTCTGCAACTATTAGGCAAATGTATACAGGTTGCACTAGCAAGTTCCCATGATTAATGCACTGCCGTCTAAAGTTTTGTTAGCTTATTATTAACGCATCCCTTACAAACCAAAAATGCAAAATCATTTTATATGCTTACAGAGAACAAGCCACCCCACTGTACTCCCCTGTCCCCACAGCCCCTTTCTTATAGTCAAATAATCATTAAAAAGTAGCCATTCAACCAATATGCACAATCGCCTCTAACAGCACTAATTAATATTTCATGCACAATTTTCACATTTATGTGGGGGTTTTTTTGTCAGCATCTACAATTTATTCTCACATTCCACAGATAAGCAACAAGGGGAATTAATGCTCCTTTAAACTAGAGACTGAAACTGATCATCTGTGGTCTGTGCTCTACCCCAGTTAACAAATTCAAATAACTATCTGCGTGTCTGGGCATCTGTGAATCCACCAGGACTGGTTTGCTGTTTCATGTCTCTTGTTTGCAGGCCAGGCTCTATGACCCTGAATAGGACAAAGCAGTTATACAAAAATGAATGAATGAATCTACATCATGCAGTTGGCTCCATGGCACAGTGAGACAAAGCCCTAACTATGACCGTAATGGCCGGGGCACTGAACGAGCTGACTAGAGAGAGTAGGAGTGAGTGGTAGACAACAGCTTGATGATTCGCTGGGTGGGGGGGGGGGGTTTGTCTACTGCAAAGTTTGTCAGTCTATGCACATGCTTGATCTTGTTCTTTCTGCTGATGCATTCTTCCAGCCTCTGCTACCAGTCATCACCCCAAAAGATTCTGCAAGGTAAGTGTTAAACAGTGCAGACTGGGTAGTGTAGTAGTGCAACTTAATGGGCAAAGACAAGTGACAATAGTATTTTTGTACTGTAGCAAGCAACAGAGAATATGAAAAGGCACACACAATACTGGGGGCCTCAACTAATCCAAACTGCTGTGATGGAAGCAGAAAACCCTAATGGCTGCTTCAGTGATGTCCCTTTATGATGGCTGAAGCCACCAGAGTAAGCTAATGGTCAGTTGGTGGCTAACAGGAAAAAGCCAAGCCCTGCACCAAATATTCTGCCATTACTGACTGTCTCCACTCAATGGAGATGGTTTATAGAACTGGGCAGAACCAAATTAAACCTTATTTATGCCTGTGCAGTGTGAAACTAATCCATTAATTTTGACTGAAGGCAGCTCTCTCTGTACATTCAGCATCCTCCCATTTCATCCACAAACATAACACAGTAATTCTTGGTTTTAAAGCACTACTATCCCTATGTCCTGTGTACTAATATGTGATCAGAAAGCTCCCCTCCCACTCAAAATCATATAATCACCACCTTCACTGTTTCTGTACTGAATATCAGCTGCTAATAACTTTAAACTATGAGTGTTGGTTATGCTGAGACTAACTCATGACTGCTTTGGTTTGGTCACAAAGACAAAGTCCAAGTGACCAACGCCAACTTAATGGTGAACAGAAATAAAGCAGAAACTGTTACACAAACCACCCAAGAATGACTAATAAGCTACAATGGAGGAGCGAGCCAGGAAGTGTGGCAGTGAGCAGCTGGTAATGTTTCACCTACATGGGGGAGGGGTCCATGATCCGCTCTGCAGAATGTACTGGAAAAGACTGTGTCAGCCCCATACAAAGAGGAAGCATGGAATTTGGTCAACAGCCATGATGGTAAACTTACCAACTATACCAATTCATTCAGTGAGCAATAACTCGATGTGCCACACCTCTGTTCAATATCAGTTGTTGTACACTGAAAATATCAAAAAAACATATTTTTTTTGCACAGGGTCTTCTCTTCATGTAGGGGACTGTGCCCCTACACCCAGTGTTACTCATATAAACTAATTCTGACATTACAAATATCACACAGTATGGAGAACGGTCATCGTGCCTCTTTACTCATCCCTCATCAGGCCCATAATTGAGTACAATGCCCCTTTTGGGATGTACCTTACCAGACACCTGCAGCAACTGGAAAGACCGCAAAAGTACCTCACCAAGAGGATCAAAGGGCTCAAACAGATGCCATATGCTGCCCGGTTAAAGAAACTCCAGCTCTACTCAGTGGCATACCGCCTGCTCAGAGGCGATCTGTGCCTGACGTATAAAGCCATGTCCAACCCGGAATTAATGGACATGCTGCACCTCAGAAAATCTAAATCCCATCGAGCAACACGCTCGAGAAACTTGAACCTCAGCACTGAAATAAATAGGACATGCTGGAGGGACAAATTCATAACCAAGAGGCTCCCTTCACTCTGGAATAAAATCCCAGTCCAGGTTAGGCAGAGTCCCACATTGACTCTCTTCAAGTGGAATTTTGATGAGTGGATGGGAGATCGTAGGTTTACCCCAGCTATCACTTGTGTGTCACTGTTAGACAGAGGCACAGTATACTACCCTCAAAAAAGGCATAGCAAAATTAATTTAAAATGGGTGGCGAAAGCCAAACACACTCTGGCTAGGCTTATAAATGCCCTAGGGCAGATAGCCTAGTATAAACCTATGAACCTTTTCATCTCTAAACAGAGAATCCTGATCTGTAAACAAGTACTAGCAATAAAAGAAACAGCCTTGGACCAGTTTTTTTTTTTAATCGACAAGTAAATCACCTGACCAGAACAACTCGGTTACAAAGCTTTCAATGGGCAACATCTCAGTACAGCATGTGGCATGGAAAGTAGGGGACAAAGGACAAAACTGCATGCATTTGCCCATGTCTGTGGGTGCAGCTGTTGATTTAGAGCAATTGCTCCTGCAAGAAGGTTTAAACTTCATTTTTTTGTACATGTACATAGCTGTGTGTTTGTTCTAATTTAATAGAGAATGTAGTGTTTTAAAAATGTATTTACTTTTTGCTTGAGGTTTCTCATTGAAACAAAATGTCTTGAAAAATGTGGCATGCTTTCAAAGAGAGATGAGAAAAAACTGTTTAAAAGATCAGCCTGACAATCATTAAAGTGTGCATGAACCACAAATGTTGGAAACACACATTCAAAAAAACTGTTATGTATAATTGGTGGTGTCATGAAAGGAGATACTGCCAATCCAGCTATCTGGAATTTTGTAAATAATTAAATGTCATTTGTGACTAGTAAGATGATTCATATGCTTCTGTTACAAATGTATTAGAACTGTATGTTATGTGTATATCAAACTGCTGGTACATAAGTGTGTGTTGAACAGGGTTTGTACAATACTGAGCTAAAAGATGTATCCACAGTGTACCCTGCTGGATTAGAACAGAAATGTATATACACTATTAATTGTTCAGATATATATATTTTAACAATGGAAACTGAAACACAAGAAGTTAGCTTCAGATGAAAAGCTGAAAATTTAAATTACTTTATGACCACATAATAAAAGGATGTTATCTTTCAGTTTCAGTCAGCAGGAGACATGTCTAGAGCTAAAAGTTTTTTTGTAATGTCTTGGAAGTGTTTATTATTTTATGACTTTCAGGATCTGCCTTAGTTCTAACGGAAAAAAACTTGTCTATGTATTTTCACAGGTAGATGCTAAATGCTGTTGTTTTTGAGCCTGGGAACTGAAGTCAGATGACAAGAAATGATGCCATTCTGCAAGTATCCCAGCAGTAATATTTAGGATATTAATTTGGGAAGTCCCTGAGAGAGAGCTAGCATTTTTTTATTTTGTCTTTGACCTGACAAGAACATCCACTCACCACATCTGCCTGCTTGCTCTGTAAGTAAGTTAACTAGGGTACAGTAATTTCTCTTAGATACAGTCAGGAATATAGTGAAGTATAGCTTAGATGTTTTCTTTATTTATTTGAGAGTGTTCTGCAATGTTGTTTTAAATATTTCTTGTGATTTTGAACACTGATGCAACTGTGATTATATACGGAGTATTTTCTTGTTCTTTTATTATTTATTATTAAATATATTTAAATCTTTCATTGTGGCTGATATTTGTGAGACATACTTAAGTTCTAAGAGTACTTGCATATTTACTTGGCGACACTGTGGGCCACTCCTAATAGCCTTGCTCTTGGTCAAACTACCATTTGGATTAATAGTAATATTACACAGTAAGATTAGACACCTTTTGTTAAGGGCTTTAAAGTAGCTGATAAGGATGTGGCTGGTGGCAGTGATAACTATCTTATAGTCTAGGCAGAAGGGGGCATAGCTAGCAAACCTATGCCAACCTTTCCCAGGTATGTGTGCATGTGTGTGTGTGTGTGCGTGTGTGTATAAATCAAACCTCAAAGTGTGTGTGTGTTAGCTACTTGGGCAGGGACACAAAACACTGGTTGGACAGAGAGGGTGCTGGAGGTCTTGGCTTGGCCACTCAGCTGAGATCTCAACGTTATAGCTGTGCCAGTGGGGAGTCTTATTGGGGATCTGGAGAAAGAGGGAGAACCCAGTCCCAGACTGACTGTGGTCTCTGTGTGCTCTTAAGGGAGAGCTGCATCTGGAAATACTGTGTGTGTACTTGTCATTCTCCCAGTGTACATCCCCTACTGTTGCCAGTGGCGAGGAATGATGATCCTTGATTACTGGGCCAGTGGTAGGGCATCACAGGTGGGAACAATAGCTTTTAATCATAATGGCTACGATATCCATATTATCCTTACAGGTATACATAAAAAGGAAATAGCAATGAATTATATTATGAAATATGGAATGCAAATAGCAATGCTGAAGGAGACATCTGGGAAGAAATGAGTATGTGAATTGGACAAATAAAGGATTTCAGAATAGATTCTCAGCAGAATATCAGGGACAAAGGAAAATGTGAGTAATTATACTAATTGCCAGAGTGGTCCCAAAAGTGACAGAAGAGTGAAAAAAGACAATAATGTTACATTTGTGGCAACAATGTGCTATTGGCAAGGGAGAAAGATTACACTGATATGTATTTATATTCCATCAAAAACTTCTGTTATTGTGCTTAAGAAATTTTTGGGAGAAGTAATCATATTTCAGTAGGGTATATTACTTATAAGTGGGAAATAGAACTTGATTTGCAATAGTAAGGATGTATCAGAAGGACCCAGAAGGGAAAAATATAAGAAAACAGGGTAGATTTCTGAAGAAATTTATGAAAATATTTGTATGGAAGATTTGAATTCAGTAGTAGGAACTTGGACAAAATGTATATAATATTACCCAAGGTACAATAACTGGGCTAAACTAGACAGAAATTGTATTTCACAGGAGCATGTACATTTAATTGAAAGGTTCAACCCACATCTAATAACTATTTTAGATCATACACCAATAAACTCTAAGATAAAAATGCAGGGTAATAAAGTAAAAATAAGACACTGGTGCTTTTGCCATCTACCTACTTATTAAATAGAGAAGAATTTGAGGAATTGGTAGTGGAAATTATTTTAGAGTTATTATGAAAGACAGAAATATCTTTGAGCGAGATAAAACGAAAAGGGAGTTTAAAACAGTGAAGAAATAAAATAGAAAGATATGCGTAAGAAGTAACAGGAATTACTTACAGGGGCTGACAAAATTTAAAGTAATGAAGAATAAAGGGAATCTCACAGGAAAAAAAGGAGTAAATACAGACTGCTAAAGAGAAAATAAGAAAGTATCTGGATAATATGCAGGAGTATAGAAAGACTGCTGTTATGCAACTATTTTTTTATAATAACCTCAGAGCACAAAAACATTTAGAGCAACAACACAGGCAACAGAAAGTAGAAAAAGTTGTCACAAAACAGGAAGTCTATAACAAGAAATGTAACAAAAGATCATGTAGAGGTACTAGGGATATTCTGGAATTTTATGAAAATGTGTATAAAGCAGAGAAATGTGGAAATTAAGAAAGAGAACAACTGCAAATATTTACTGAAGACAATTATGCAAAGATTAGTGGTACATGGGGCTCAACAGCTAACAGTTAAGATAGGAGAAGATGAGATAAAAACGGTGATGTATAATCAATCTTCAGGAAAGTTACCAGGAACAGATGGCATTTCAGTACAGTCTGGAAGTTAGGAGGGAAGAAAGTGATAAAGATCTAGAAGAGTTTAACAGTATTTTGAAAGAAGCACCCACATGTTGGGAAAAAAAAACTGTGATGTCTGTATTGCCTAAAGATGGCAAAGGCCCATCAGACCCAGATTCATGCAGACCCATTTGAATTTTAAACCATAATTATAAAAAAATGAAAATAACAAAATACCACTGAAAATGTCAATAACTTCTTTTATTTTAAAATACCAAGTGCTTTCACTCAAAAAAACCCAGAACTTCCTTAGAGATTGTCCTGCTGTTTAAATACAAATTTTGGTGCCAAAAACAGAAAGCAAATTTAAAGAGAAATACAACATTAAAAACTACCTACTTCACACTGGGAGAGCTAGAATTAAGCTGTTACTCAATGTACAGCCATCTTGGAAGTGCCCACCTCAGAGTCAACTTTGAGAGCAATTAAAAAGTTTAAAAAATAACTGATCATATAGTACTGCATATGCTAAAAAGACTTCCAGCAGTAGTTCTCCTCTTTAGAATAAGTGACATAGCTGGAAAAAAAAAAGTTCATTTTAGATAAACTAGGTGGTTATAGTCACTTTATGGATGGTGGATACCTTAGATGTCTGATTATAGGCATATAAAAAATTATGGTTATAGTGACATATTTCTGTTTGTTTCAAACATACACTACCTATGCCAAGCCAGATCAAACACAGCTTTAATATTCTAAACGACAGCACAGGTCAGTAATTTTTAACTATAGAATGTCTCAGCACCCACAAATTAAACCCATTTTATGACTATGTAAACCTCAGCTGTCCACTGTGATCAAATAAAAGTAACAGAAATGGCCACAATAATGAATTTTGGTTTGTTTCACTCAAACCTGCACTGGTCCTACCAAGCCCAATCAATGACTGCTTAAGTGTGATTAAAGTACATCAGAGCTCATCCACTTTCATCTACAGACTGCCTCTATACCCATTAATTAAAACTACTTTGACTACGTACAGCTCAGATGTCGACTAGTAAGTAAATAAATAAAGAATGGCAACAATAATGTATTTTAGCCTGTTCCTATCAGACACATACACTGCAACCTATTGCAACAAATACGAGTTTGTGTGCACAAGCACACACAGATTACAGCCACTAGATTCATACATTAACTGTGATAAAAGAACAAATGAATGATTGAATGAATGTAGAAGTAAAGGCCACAGGAGTGTATTTCATCTTATTGCTGTCAGACACTTACACAGTGTACATTACTGAACCATCCCTACCACAACCATATATGCACACATGTCCACCAATTACAGGCACAGTACTGATCCTTTAATTATTATATGTCTGACTGAGATCAACTGAATGAGTAAATAAAATAACTGAATAAATAGATACAGTAACATATTTCAGATCTTTGTTTTTATACACACACAGTAATAGTCACTGCAACTTCCTCTGTGCATGCAAGCATTAGACCACACACACACAAATACTAACTGTATAAAAGAAAATGCTCTGGCTGGCATTGGCAGAGTTGAGTAGAAAAACACTAGTGACATTAACAGTGTCAACCAATAACATTCCCAATTCTATCACACAGCACACTACATTATTACTTAACAACTATTTAAATAAAAAAAAAACAAATCTCCCTGCTTGCATTCGTACTGTCAATCTAAAAGAGTTCTTTCACTTTTCATTTACACTCAGGTATCAGTCACCTGAGGCAGCCTGATTAAAGAGAAAACAGTTTCTTGCTACAACTCAACTAGCTCTTGGAGATTAATTGCCCCCCCCCCCCAAATAACAGGAGGACTAGTAATAAGGACCTTATTCACTATCACAGAGTATAGGAAAACAGCCCAGATGAGCAGTGTGAAGGCTGCCAGCCCACCTAGCTGGAATTTTGTAAATAATTCTATGATATTTGTGAGTAGTAATATGGTTTGTATGCTTGTCTTACAAATGCAAGAAAACTGTATGTTATGTGCTGAGCTTCAAGAATGTAACCATAGTGTACCCTACTGGAAAAGAACAGAGTTAACTTGCAAACTTTAAGAAAATAAGTGAATTGTTTATGATGGCGTTTATCTCAGCTAGAAGACAGAATGTCTGCAGCTAGAAATTCTTTCTATTGTCTGGAAACAGAAATAATTACAGGTTTCAAAGGTAAAAGTGTGCAACTGTTTTATGACTTCCAGTTCCAGGCAAACTTCTAACAGATAAGTATTTTTGACACAGGGGTGCTAAATTTTAAGTTTCTGTTAGCCTGAGAACTGAAGGCAGAGGTGTTAAATAGTGATGTCATCCAGATAACTCAGCAGTAATGTGTATTATTAATTTAAGAACTCTCTCTCTGAGAAAGTCTGTGCATTTTGCATCTTGTCTTGGACCTAGAAACATCCTCTCATCAGCACCTCTCATCTATATTTGCCTGACATTGTAAGCAAGTCATTTAGGGCATAATATCTCTTAGATATAGATAGGAATACAGTCAAGATTAATTTAGATGTTTTCTGTATTTACTTGAGACTGTCCTGCAATGTTGTTTTAAAGTATTTCCTGTGATTCTGAACTCTGTTGTCACTGTGTTGAGTTAGAGTATTGTCTTGTGCTTTTATTATTTATTATTAGACATATTTAAACCTTTTAATTGTGGCTGGTTTGTTTAGAAATATTTAAGCTCTTAAGAGTACTTGCATATGTATTTGGTGACACTGTATAGGCCACTCCTAAACAGCCTTGCTGTTGGTCACACTTACCATTTGGATAATAGTAACATTACACAGTAGAATTTGTCACCCTTTGGGAAGGGCCTTATAGTAGCTGATAAGTAGAGCGGGTTGGTGGCAGTGATAACTACCTTTTAGTCTGGGCAGAAGAGGGCATAGCTAGTGAACCCGTGCCAGCCTTTGTACATAAATCAAATCTCAAAGTGTGTGTGCGTGTGTGTGTCAGCTACTTGGGTAGGGACATAAAGCACTGGTTGGACAGAGAGGGTGCTGGAGGTGTTGGCTTGACCACTTAGCTGAGATCTTAACCCTATAGCTGTGCCAGTGGGGAGTCCTATTGGGGATATGGAGAGAGAGGAAGAAACCAGCCCCAGACTGACTGTGATCATTGTGTGATCTTAAGCAAAATTGTACTTTACTGTGTGTGTTACTTGTCATCCTCCCAATGTGCACGTCCATCACTGGTGTTAGTGGTGAGGATTGAGGCTCCTTGATTACTGGGCCAGTACAGGGGCATCCCAAGCAGGACAACCTTTTTTTAAATACACAAATCAGAACTCAATACAAGTGCATATGTAGAGTTACACATCCCAAGAATAAGAACGTTGGCTATTTTAAATAAAAAAAGAAAAATCCATAAAAAACACTGGTAAAAAAGTTTTTCATTTGGCAGGGCTGCAGCCCAGCAGTCCACTACTTCAAGCTTCCCTTAACTGGCAATGAGCTTAACCCTGAAGGGCCAACCTTCAACTCAAAAGCCAAAGGACTTTGAGACATCAAAAAATACAACTAGTGAGGTCATCAAAACCAATGACAAAAGTTGACATTGAAGTAGTCTACCCTGAAGGCCATAGTCCTGACATTCAGACCACAGAAAATGTCCAAATGACAACAAATCTGCCAGTGTCAACAGTGATGGCTTCTGGGCTACTCAGGACCAGTGTTGAGATGTGAGCTAGTGAAGAAAACCAGGAAATTTTTACTTAACTGGTAGAAACTAACAAAGTGATTTGATGCACCCCGATACCTGAAGGGGAAGAGGAAAAAGGCATCCTTTATCGGACCTTCAAAAAGGACTCCATCCTGTTTCCTTAGTCAGTCTCTTATGGAGGTACAGAGACGCACCTAAAAAACTTTGGTGATAATGATCTTGAGCCCAAAACTGTGTGTACCAGACAATCAGACCTACAAGTCTTACTTTCAGTTTTAATCAGTTTAACAAGAGACTTTTCAGTAAATACCATAGGGATTAATATAAATTGCACCAGAAGATAAATGAGTAAAAGGAAATTTTCTTCCATTCATTTTTTTTTTGGGTTGAGAACCCGAAAAGGATCCCCCTAACCATGTCAGCCTTGTTCTTCCTCTGTGTGTTTTGGTGATTTGTCCCTAAAAAAAAACAGTTTTGACCATAGAAGATGATGGAGTTGACTCTCAAAGCAGTACCTGTGGTCGTGGATTTTGGAGCAGGGATGAACCCTTTTCTAGTCTAAGTAGTTTTAACTTACTCTAAACAATTTCAACTTATTTGCTCTTTCTATAACAGTAGTCAGAGTAAAGGCTTTGTAAATATTTCAAGAAGCAGAAAAAAATACTCTTCACCTAAGCAAAAAACACACAAGTAATGTTTGCCTTTGGGCAGACTTTTATGTTCACATTTACATCTTTCAGTGAGTACTAGGTGTTGGTTTAATGAGTGCAATTCTCTGTCGGGAGGGGGTACAAGTTAATAACTTGCTGAAGGCAGGGCATCTGCCTGGGGTACAGAGGATGCTGTGGGTTTTCTTGCAGTTTTTACAGTCTGCAGGAGTATGAAAATAAACTAAATAATGCTGAATGTTCTGTTGATGTGCTCATTTTGTGTGTTCTATATACTATTTTCTAAAGAAATGTCTGACCTTAATATGCTGTAATTATTATACAGCGTGTGTAACATGCCATCACCTGTTAAGTTATGTAATTTAAATGGAGCCCTTGTCACCAACAGGTAGGTGAACAGCTTGCACTGTAAGCAATTTATACCCAGTTTAAGAAATAAAATATATCTTAAAGCACATTACACCACATTAAACAGAACACACTGCAAATTATCTCTCTGAACAAGAGCAAAGGTTACTATACTTCCTCTTAGCTTGGTTTCTGCAGCATTTGACCACAAGTTAACAGACAAATGAAAAGGCAGCAGGGAATGCCTCAGCAATTCATCTGACAGCAATTTTTGAGGAACATTTGGAAATAAATAAAACTGCTTGTTATCCTGGCTCTGCTTATCTAGCAATAAGAGAGTTACGTCATCTGAGAACTACCAAGTCACCCAAGGATATAAAGAGTTTACAGTGTAAGTCATTTATACACTGGTAGGTGGAATTCACTAAAAAAAGTCTTTCTACAAGTACAATAAGTCTATTTCCACTGTTTTGTTTTCTTTTTTTTTCTTTTTGAAAAGCAGATTAACAAAAAAGGCAAACATTATGAATAGTTATAACTAGCTAGAAATAATTTTTTTTCTGTTATGTCTCCCATGCCCTTCAGTGTTTTCTTGAGTCTGTTAAGATGGTCATAACACAGTTCAGTTTAACATGATTTGCCAAATCTGACTCACAAAACTTTGTTTGCTAGAACAGTTTGTGCCTGGAGGAGTTTCTCACCAGTTAAATGACAGAAGACCATCCCACTTAAGAGTCTATAAGTTTATTTTATTCTTACATTTATTTATTGTGATATCTGCAGCATGGCTAGCCATCTGGTGGTGTAAACCTTGACTCTAGAAGACTGACCCTGCTGAAGTGACACCCAGAACCCACTGCAAAAATGGGGAAAAAGGGGTTGTGGATGGATTTGTTTACTGTGACAGCCCAACTGAGCTAGCGGCCAATTTTCAGTGGAGTCATGGGGAGAAAAGCACCAGGAATATAAAAAGAAAAACAAATATTACATTGCTTTATCAACATATACAAGAAGTGAGAAATAAATTAAAACTGTTGAGTCAAGTACAATGTAATAAATCTGAGGAAGAGGATCGGGAGTTAAACTACTAATGAAAATGAGATCATGAGGTATTTTAGGTGTTAATCAAATGCAGACCAGTGAGCAAATTACAAAACTAAGTGGGAAGGGTCAAGGAAAAGGATTTCTGCAAATGGCAGAACAGTTACTGTCAGAGGAATTTTGGTGTGGCTTTGTCTGTGCAAGGGAGGAAAAAGAGTATTAGGGTAGATAACAGAGATGAAGTCAAGAGAGTATATGGGCAGAAGAAGAAAGCAAGTGGTATGGACACTATTAGCTACCAGACAATTAGAAAACTTTAAGATATGGCAGCGAACTGAGAAAATGTATAGCTCTCTGCATGTTAAGCATGAGTGGAGGTGTTGATAAAAAATAAATCCATCCTTATGATGAGATGACATACTGAGGTCCCACCTGCCCGAGCTGGGCGTGGCTCAGGTGAGTGTACAATACCCCACAACACTTATACAATGCCCTGGCCAATTTTCCTACTGTCAGTATGAATACCAACCAACTCACATTTCCTCTGAAAGGAGTCCACTGTTCTAGTGACACTACTCATGGCAATAAAAACAAAATTAAACTGTAAAGAACTGAGATTAATATGTTATTTTATTCTGCCTGAAACTGACTGGATTCTCTCTGTTTAACTTCATGCATCTTCACAAGGAACTGGAGTGATATGTCGTACTGTCATATCCGGCACTACTCCCTTAGTGCAGTGTGGATACCCTTGGCTCACATGATGCTATGTGATTACAAGTGTGTGTGCACAATACATGACACTGATTGCCACTAATAAACATACCTATAGTTGTATGGTTGCATAAATATATGCAATGACAACATCAGTCACTATTTATATATGAACATGTCCTTCCCAGCCTGTGCCTACATGTAATGAATCTGCTCCCTTATGCTGCATACTATGCTAATGGAGTATTCTTACATTTGTACTGTGTTGCTGTACTTGCCTATATACCAGCATGGAATAATGCTAGTGTCATGCAGTGTGAACAGCACCTAATCTATCTGCTTTCTATACCTTCTACCACACCCAATTCATACCTTGTTCTGGCATGTGTTTCTCCTGCATGTACTGTGTTTACAAATATGTAAATGTGAAACTTAATTTTTCCACACTGCATTCTGCATAAAACATCTGGACAAAATGCTACTCATTCTCATTTATGTTACTGTACTTCAAACTACTATATGTACATCTGTCAGAGTATTTCGTGTCTTTAAGAAGTTCACATCTTCCTCTCAGCTCAAGGATGGCATGGCTTTACACAACATCACGCTATAACAAAATTATATGCAATGGCATATTGTTCAGTAGACTGAATTACAGTAATATTAATACTGACTTACATTATTCTGACTAGATTCATCCAATGTAATCTAATAATGTTCAAAACTTCACAGATGTAGGTTATGTTAACTTTTCTGCTAGTTCATCACTAATTACTAGCATTTCTTCACAAATTACAGCCTTAATATTCATAGGTTTACAGGTATATAGTAGGCTAACTACCACCGGGGCCTTTTAAGCCTAGCTGTGTAACCCAACCCAGTTGTGTCCCTGTGTACCCTGGACATCTACCAGGAGAGAGATTTCAGTTAGGAGGTTGCTACAGGTTTTTGAGGAGTATATTAGGAAATATTTATGGCCGACCTCTGTCCATTAAAATCATGACAGCTAGCCAGAAAGGTGGGGTTGGAGTGAATTTACAATTTCTCATCCAGTGGTCAAGGTAACATTTGAATGGGGTCAGGGATGCATTCAGCGTTACATGTATGAGGAACCTATTCTGTAGCAAGGGGATTCTTTAAGACACATATCGGTCTCACCAGCATATTCTGTTTATGTCGCAAACAAAGTGCAAGTCCTTAGCTCTAATGTTTTGGGTGCTATTCATTTTATGAATGTGAAAGAGATCCATCAGGGCTGAATATGAGACTGCCTTACATGCCAGGCATAGATCACCTCTCAGTAACCTGTAGGAGACTGAGTAGAGATAGAACCTTAAGATGATCGGAGTAGGACAGTGTACTAATGCCCTGGACTGCCTTGGTAAGGAAACTTTGTATTTGTTCCAACTGTTAAGCCATAACACAATACAAAACTAGGAAAACAAAAACAGGGACCACAAGTACCCACAAAGAAGACTCACTTTATTAATCAGATTTAGCACTTTCGTCCCAAGGTAGTAAGGACTTCTTCACAGTAAAGTATAAACTGAATGCACCATATTTATACACAAACCCCACCCCCCATTTCAACATGTGATCAATTAACTTCTAAATACTACCCCAGTCACCAAGTTAAAACAAGCATACTTTTAAAACAGAAGTACATAAAAACAAACTATCACGATGACCCATATTGTTTTGTACCAGCCAAACTAGACTTTATTACAAGAAATTGTACTAAAACATCTTGTAAAGGCTGCCAGCATAGCCAGATAGAATTGTGCAGATAATTCTATCATTTGTAAATATGAATGTAAACTACAGGCTTGTTGTCTTAAATGTAAAGAAATGCTGTTACATGTGGAACTAGAAATAAATGTGACAACAGTGCACTCTACTGGCCAAAGTAAAGCCTGTGGTGACCCTTTGAAGTAGACAGTGGTGCTGAGGGGTCTAGATGAAGAAATTCTTTCTATTGTTTTAACCAAGAGTTAAATTGCTAGATTTAAACATGGAAATGTATTTTATTGCTCTGCTCCTGACCAGCTGCAAGATGATAAAAGGGAGATGTGAAAAATGTAAATGCAGTTAATCTGTTAGTCTGGGAACACCAAGAAAGTGTGGAAGATGATGTAATGTTTATCAGAACTGCAATAGCAATTTAAACACAGAGAATCAGAAGGCATTACGTATTTTTGTCTGTATCATCCAACTCACAGCACTGCCTCTTGCTCACATGTAAGTTATCTTAGACTTGTGTTTTCTTTTAGAGATAGTCTAATCTTTCTAAATTCTAGCTAAGTGTTTTTCTGTTAGACATAGCTAGAATTTAGAAAGATTAGACTAAGTGTTTTTCTGTTATGTCAGAACTGTACTACTGAATTATTTTAAGTATTTCTGTTTGATCTCTGAAGCACTGACTGTTTAGTAGAAAGTATTTGTCTAGTGGTTTTAATTATTTGTTATTAAATATTTTAAAACCTTTTAACTGTGGCTGATTTGTGTAGAGATAAGTTACGCTCTAAGAGTACATTGCATGTTTAAAAGGATCCTGTACCAGGTCACTCTAATAGGCCTTTAGACTGTTTAGTCATACTACCAATTGGATAATTACATTGCACAGTAATAATTGGACACCCTTTTAAGGGCTTTTGAGTAGCTGATAATTATTAATGGGTGGTGGCAGCTGGTACTACCGTATAGTCTGGGTAAAGGGGGCACAGCTGTGGAACCTGTGCCAGCCTTCCCCAGAAGTGTCTGTGTGGTTGTGTAAACTCTTATCTCAAAGTGTGTGTGTGTGTCAGCTACGTGGGCAGGGACATGAAACACTGGTTGGACAGAGAGGGTGCTGGAGAATTTAGCTTGCCCACTAGGCTGAGATCTGGACCCTATAGTTGTGCCAGTGGGGAGTCTTATTGGGGAGCAAGGTAGCAACCAGCCCCAGACTGACTGTGATCTCTGTGTGCTCTTAAGGGAAATTTGCACTTTACTGTGTGTATTTGTTATCCTTTCCTCATATATGAGACGCCCTCTCTGGTGTTAGTGGTAAGGATTGAGGCTCCTTGATTGCTGGGCCAGGGCACGGGCGTCACATATTAACTGTTTGGCAGTGGTGGGATATCCAGACCATATATTAATTAGTTGGCAAATACTAACTGGCGTGTAGTGGTGTGGACAGAGTGCAACCTGTAGCTTGTGTACAGTGAGCTTTGAATGTGTTTTTGTACTCTAAAACAGCTGTGCAATGAATACTCAGAGTTCAGATCACAATTGTTTTATTTCTTTTGTTATCTTAGTTAGTCAGGGTGAGCAGGCAGCATGTCAGCAGAGGAGTATGGAAAGCTTACAAGGAGCCAGCTGGCAGAGATGTGCCAGGTTAGGGGACTGGTGCATGGAAACCTGACTAAGGCAGACCTGATTGCAGCCTTGGTTACAGCTGCATCAGAAAACAGAAACCAGGAGGACAATCAGACTGGCAGTGGAGATATAATACCCTCAGAGAATGGACAGCTCAACCTTTCTGCAGTGGACTTAAAAATCCAGCTGGAGCTAAAGAGACTTGAGTTGGAGGCCAGGCGTTTGGAAATAGAAGCAGCTGAGAGACTGAGGAGTCGACAAGCTGACGAGAACGAGAAACTGTTACGTCTGGAAGATGAGGGAAAGGAATGAAAGAGGCAGCATGAGAAGGAGATGCTGACTCTTCGCCAGAGTCATGGAGGTAATGGGGACGGGAGTAACTGGACCCCAGAAGCACAAATGGTCAGTAAATTTCTTCTGCAGTTTAAAAGAGGAGGATAATTTTGATAGCTTCATTCATAATGTTTGAGAGGGTATGTAAAGAGTATGAAGTTGACCAAGGGCTCTGGGTACAGTTCCTGAACTCCTTACTCCATGGAAAAGCTGTAACTGTTCTGTCTAAAATGTCTGACTTTGCATGTTTTGATTATACTGCTGTAAAAAAATGTCTTTTAGAACTGTTTAAGCTAACACTTGAAACATATAGGGAAAAGTTTGGTGAGCGTAGATGCAAGGCAGATGAAAGTGTGTGTGAATATGTTGCTGAATTGAGTACTTATTTATATAGGTGGGTGAGTGGATGTCAGGTCACCACTTTTGAAGGGCTGGCAGACCATTTGGTGAGGGAACAAGCCCTTAGCACTTTTCCTGAGGACATGAGGATCTGGTTAGCTGATAGCCAATGTGCTACTTCAGATGAGTTGGGGAAGAAGGGAGACCTATACCTGGCAAGCAGGGCAGCCCTGCACAGGAAGGGGACCCCCAGTACTGCTCGTGGGTCTAAAGGAACCCATGGTGGGCAGCACAGACTGCCACAACAGAATCTGCCAGTAGCAGGGGAAGCCACTAATCCAGGTACACATCCAGGAGCAAGGTGGAAATGTTTTGAATGCAACCAGTGGGGCCATGTGGCATAAAGATGTCCACAGAGGCAAGGTGCGGAACAAAAGGTGAGGGAGCCAGTAAGTGGGAAAGACAAAATGGCAACAGTAAGTTTTCTTGAGACAACAGGGGTACTAAACTACCATCCTGCAGATGTCCTGAGAGGGGAAGGATTTGGATGACGCAGTACCATGTGCTTATGCGGTTACACACGGTCAGGCTAGGAGACAAGCAGGTGGGTCTGGTAGCCTGGGGGAGACGCAGACAGACTGCATACTTGCAGCCAGGACTGGTGAGGTGGTTACTTCAGGGAGGGAGCTACTCTGTAGCAGTGACACTGAAGGTGAGCCACAGCTGCTTGTGGGTACTGATGTTCCCTTGGACAGAGTGACTGCAAAGGTAGAGCTGAGTAGTAGTACCCAGGCTGACAGTGAGGCACCGCTGTCAGAGGATGCCAGACTTCCTGTGGAAGGGGAGCTGGGAAGGGTTACAAGGAGAGAGTTGAAACAGGCTTAGCTCTCAGACCCTACATTGTAAGGCCTGAGCCAGGTAGCTAGGGAGGCACCTGATTATCAAGGGAAGGGGAATCTGTATACTGGGACAAAGGGTTACTATACAGAGAGTGGATCCCTGAGGGAAGGCTAGAAGGGTTACTATACAGAGAGTGGCTCCCTGAGGGAAGGCTAGAAGGTGAGAGAGTACAGCAGTTCTTCTAGCCATAGCCCATGATATTCCCTTTGCAGGTCATATGGACATAAAATGTACAAAGATGCATATTATGCAGAACTTCTATTGGCCTGGAATTTCCAGAGATGTAACAGGGTACTGCAGGACCTGTGAGTAGTGCCAAAAGGTAGGCAAGGCAGGAGACAAGGTGAGAGCTCCTTTGATGCCTTTCCCTGTGATTGAGGAGCCATTTCAGAGGGTAGTTATGGATATTGTGGGTCCTCCGAGTACCCCACGTTCCACAGGGAATATGTATATCCTAGTGGGAGTAGATTATGCTACACGATACCCTGAGACAGTAGCTTTGTCCGCCATTGAGGCAGAGAAGGTGGCAAATGCTTTGTTAGAGATTTTTAGCAGGGTAGGTTTCCCCAAAAGAAATACGGACTGAAAGTGGTGCCAGTTTCATGTCAGATCTGCTGGCTTGTCTGCGGAGGTCCTGTGGGTTGAAGCTCATGAAGACCACCCCCTACCATCCCCAGACTAATGGGCTTGTTGAGAAGTTGAACTCTACAATCAAGTCCATGCTACAGGCATTTCCAGATCAGTTTAAGAGGGAGTGGGACAAATATTTGCCCCATCTGTTGTTTGCTTGCAGAGAAGTTCCCCAGGAATCCGCAGGTTTTTCACCATTTGAGTTGCTGTATGGGCATAGGGTGAGGGGACCTCTAGATTTAATTTGAGATGAGTGGGAAGGCAAGTTCAATTCTCACAAGGAGCCTGTTGTAGCATACATCCTAAACCTCAGGACAAGTCTCAGGGAACTCATGGGCTTGGCCCAAGAGAACCTGGCAGAAACCCAACAACAGAAAAAGGTGTGGTATGACAGGAATGCTCGAGCTACAGAGTATGCTGTGGAGCAGCAGGTAATGGTTCTTATTCCTGTCAAACACAGCAAGCTGGAATTAGCCTGGTAGGGACCCTACAAGGTGGTAAGAAAGTTAATTGATGTTAACTACATGGTGGAACTGCTAGGCAGATGGCAGGGGCACAAATTGCACCATGTTAACATGATGAAACCTTATCATGATAGGGAGGCCCTTGTGCTGAGTATTTGCAGTGGATTGCAGGAGGAGTCTGAGGGTGATCTAGGGACTGATCTCCTCAGAGAGGCTCGGGCTGACACCTCAGCGGAAGGGGTAGCAATGTCAGATCGAACCCCTAACTTGGTTAAACAGAGCCAGCCAGCAAGATGCCAAGTTACTAAGATGGAGCCTAGGGTTGCAAGCATATATGTCAGTGCAGCACTGCAGTGAGATTAGCAATGTCAATGCATATGGGCTCTCAAGACAGGGAATGGGGGTGAGGTACACTCAGATAGACCTAACCGTCTCAAGCGGCATTTCTCAAGGGTCACTTGAAAAACTAGCTTGAGTTCTCCATGGGGGGGTGAAGGCTGCCAGCCTAGCCAGATAGAACTGTGTAGATAATTCTATCATTTGTAAATATGAATGTAAATTACAGGCTTGTTGTCTTAAATGTAAAGAAATGCTGTTACATGTGGAACTGGAAATAAATGTGACAACAGTGTACTCCACTGGCCAAAGTAAAGTCTGTGGTGGCACTTTGAAGTAGACAGTGGTGCCGAGGGGTCTAGATGAAGAAATTCCTTGTATTGTTTTAACCAAGAGTTAAATTGCTAAATTTAAACATGCAAATGTATTTTTATTGCTCTGCTCTTGACCAGCTGCAAGATAACAAAAAGGGAGATGTTAAGAATGTAAATGCAGTTAATGTCAGCCTGGGAACACCAGGAAAGTGTGAAAGATGATGTAATGTTTATCAGAACTGCAATAGCAATTTAAACAGAGAGAATCAGAAGGCATTAAGCATTTTTGTCTGGATCATCCAACTCACATCACTGCCTCTTGCTCACATGTAAGTTATCTTAGACTTGTGTTTTCTTTTAGAGATAGTCTAATCTTTCTAAATTCTAGCTAAGTGTTTTTCTGTTATGTCAGAACTGTACTACTGAATTATTTTAAGTATTTCTGTTTGATCCCTGAACTCTTGACTAGCACTGACTGTGTAGTAGAAAGTAGTGTCTTGTGGTTTTAATTATTTATTATTAAATATTTAAAAACCTTTTAACTGTGGCTGATTTGTGTACAGATAAGTTAAGCTCTAAGAGTACACTGCCTATATGTAAGGATCCTGTACCAGGTCACTCTAATAAGCCTTGAGACTGTTTAGTCACACTACCAATTGGATAATAACATTGCACAGTAATAATTGCATACCCTTTTAAGGGTCTTTGAGTAGCTGATAATTATTAGTGGGTGGTGGCAGCTGGTACTACCGTACAGTCTGGGTAAAAGGGGCACAGCTGGAGAACCTGTGCCAGCCTTCCCCAGAAGTGTCTGTGGTTTTGTAAAACTCATCTCAAAGTGTGTGTGTGTCAGCTACTTGGGCAGGGACATGAAGCACTGGTTGGACAGAGAGGGTGCTGGAGATTTTAGCTTGCCTACTAGGCTGAGATCTGGACCCTATAGCTGTGCCAGTGGGGAGTCTCATTGGGGACCTGGGGAGCAAGGGAGCGACCAGCCCCGGACTGACTCTGATCTCTGTGTGCTCTTAAGGCAAAATTGCACTTTACTGTGTGTATTTGTTATCCTTTCCTCATATATGAGACGCCCTCTCTGGTGTTAGTGGTGAGGATTGAGGCTCTTTGATTGCTGGGCCAGGGCATGGGTGTCACACATCTATTCATATCTAAGCTATGTATTAACATCTCTGCATGAAGATTTAGTCACGAGTAAGAACTATTTATATGTGCACCTCGAAGAGACACCAACCTGGTTAACAACAGGAAAAACAATGCTCCCACTTAAGAGTGAACCTGCAAGTTATCCTAATAATTACAGACTAATAACTTGTCTTCCAACGATGTATAAACTAAATACCAGAATTGATGCCAACAGAGTTTATAGACAAGAAAATTCAATCATGGCAATAAAACAAAAAGGTAATAAAAGAAAAGTAATGTGGAACAAAGGATCATCTCTTGCTAAATAAAGTCATAATGGAGAACTGTAAAAAGGGGAAGGGGGAAGAATCTAAGTATGGCATGGATTGACTACAAAAAAAATTTGATAGTATCCCACATTCATTGATAAAAGAGTGCTTAAAAGTGTATGATACACCCTACATTGATCAACTACATTACAGTGACCATGAAACAGTGGCAAACCACTTTGCAATTATTCCATGATAAAGGACAAATTATTATTCCAGGGATAGAAATTCAAAGGGGGATATTCCAGGGTGACTCCCTGTCACCGCTGCTATTCTGTCTTGCCCTCAACCCTTTAACTTGCCTACTTAACATTTTAGGCCATGGCTATAATGGCTATAATTTGGCTCTTGGAAAACAACAAAGTGTAGAGATCTCACATCTTATATTTGTCAATGATTTAAAACTGTACATCTCATCAGATGAGGAACTGAAAGCACAACTGCAAGTAGTCAATACTTTTTTAGATGATATAAGAATGTCATTTGGTCTTGATAAATGTGCAAAAGCAATCTTTAAAGCAGGAAAACTGCAGCACCAAGAAAACATCAGTTTGAGACAAGAATGCGATATAAAAGAACTTGAGCAAGATGGACTGTATAAATATTTGGGAATTGATAAAGGATCAACACTAAAACATGAAAAAATGCAAATAAATCTTATGAATATTTTAGAAGACTTAAATTAATCCTGAAAACAGAGTTGACATCTAGGAACAAAATTCAAGCTATAAACCAATTTGCTCTTCCTGCCCTAACTTATAGTTTTGGAGTGACTTACTGGCCCCAAATGGATAGATTAGACAGAAAAACAAGAAGGATGCTCCATGCTCACCAAATGATTTATAAAAATCAATGCATACCGACATTATATATTCCCATTCCAAAGGAGGTATGGGCCTCCTTGAAACTGACTACATTTACAGATCTGCAATCGTGGGACTGCACATATATCTGCTGACCTCACAAGATCCAAACATAGTGAAAGCTTTGAAACACAAGGAGAATAAATCTAAGATGACTTCCCTGCTTAGCCTAGTAGAAGCATATCGGCATCAAGCTTGAATAGAAATGAAACCAGATGTGCAAAAAATAAAAGAAAGAGTATAAGGTGAAGGATCAGATGAGAAGGCAAGAAATGTAAAAAAATGCATAAATATAGTTGGAAGTATAGAAAACCTCTGGAAGAACCTCGTGTTGATCAGGATCAAACACAGAAATAGTTAAGGAGAGGTGAATTCAAACCAAGAGATGAAAGGTTATTACTGGCGGCCCAAGATAGTGGACTTAATGCACTATAGTTTACAAAGTCCATTGAACATATGGGAACAGACAAATGTAGATTTTGTAAAATAGAACTACATTGGAAACAGTCGCAAATCTTGTTGCTGGTTGTAACATAGTAATGGTAGAAGGTCTGTATACTGAAAGGCATAATAATGTGGCAAAACTGTTGCTCTGGAGATTGCGCAAACATTATGGTACTGAAGTGGCTGAAAAACAATGGAAACATGAGCCACAAAGCATCACAGACAATGATGAAGCCTACATCACATGAGATCAGGTCTCTCACCACAGGTTGTGTGCTTAGGGGGTTGCCATTGATGTGGTTATTGGTAGGAGCCATGTTTTTGCAGAATGGTATGATAATACATTTTTTTGCATTCAAATTAAGGCCATGACTTTGGCACCAGTTATTTGTAGCTGTGAGACCCTCTTGCAGTATGTTAACATCATTTGGGGAGTCAGTGACAGCACCCAACTTACAGTCATCTGCAGACTTGGTCAGCCACAGGCCCTTTGTCTTTGCCTGGACCTCTGAGTAGTAGATGCCAAACAGTAGGGGTCCCAGGACAGATCCCCGAGGAACACCACTAGTGACAGGTCTGCTGTCAGAGGTATTGGCACCTATTTTGATCTTGTGGGTGCTATCTTTGAGCCAGCTGGAAACCCATCTGATGAGATAGGGATGAATACCAAGTTGTATTAGCTTTGCGATGATACCCGAGTGGGAGATTGTGTCATAGGCCTTGGGCAGGTCAAGGTAAGCTGTATGTACTGACTTTCCCTCATCCAGGGCCTTGGTGACAGTCTCAAAGAAGTCAACTAGGTTCAACAGGCAAGATCTGCCCCTGACGAATCCAACTTGGGTGGGGTCAAGTGCTTGGAGATTGCCAACATTTCTTATTTTTTGCTTCAGTGGGTTCTAACTGTAGCTTGTTTTTCCATGCAGGAAAAGCAACTGCATAATTAAGCTTGGCTAATCATACACAGGATGTATGTCTTTATCAAGGTCCTAATAGCAGAATATCCACTGAATAAGTTATTACAGTTACATACACACTGCTGATATGGAAAATGTTATGTCTCATGATTATTCTTTACAAAATGCATATTAACTTACAGTTTCTTCACAAACGAGTCAAATAAAATGTTTGTTATATGTTTATGTTAAAATTAAAAGGTAAAATAGATGCATAATTATGCAAAATATAGTTTCGCATAAGTTGTAGCTTTATATTTCAAGTGTCTTACAACTGCATTCTCTTATTAGCAAATTATAGTGTACTGACAAATAATTGAAGGCAAAGTGCTGAAGGAGTTAAAGGATGTTATGATATTATACTATGTTTAAAGAGTCTGGTTTCAGAATGTTAAAAGAGTACGCTCTGGCCTTCACAGCCTGGGGATGAATCATTGCAAGGATGTCTGTAAGACAGTATGCACTGGTACTGAATGTTACAAGGTCAAAAGATAAATTCTTACCCCAGGTGGTCTACGTTTTAAAAAGGCATATTTGTCAATTGTTCACGTGAAGCTCTAAGTGAGGATCACAGTGGTATGAAATATTTAAAAATGTTATTTGTTAAAAGCTATGCAATGTCAGAATTCTTCATGCATGGAAATAATAAGAAAAGGTATAAATATGACATTTTTCCTTACTCTGGGAGACTGATTTGAAAATCTTGGTAGGCAGTCTCATAGGATCATAGTTACTAGGCTAATGGCCCTGGAGCCCTTCCAAGCCTAGCCAAGAGTTTATCAATTATGAGATGAACCAAGTAAAAGGCTTTTCTGACCACTGCCACTACATGATGGTCAAATGTGAGGTTATTTGATTTATACCAAATGATAGAAACTGCAGGTACGGCAGTGCAGTGCAAAACCATGGAACGTTTCAAAAATTGTAGCCAGCACACCAAGGTGAGATGAATCAACGTACTCTTTAATAAAGTGAAAGCAAGACAAAAACAAGACATGTCTTGTTTTTACTTTATTAAAGAGTACGTTGGTTCATTTCACCCTGGTGTGCTGACTACAATTTTTGAAAAAATCCTAAGGGTTACAAAACAGCCATCTATTCTAAGACTGTTATTGCTGTTAAAAGCTTACTAACTTCCTTCTGGAATTGTTCTGGCATTAAGACAGCACATGTTATACCTTGCAGAAATACTCCTTTTTTCTGGTCAACTCCATGTCTTTGCTTCTGAGCATTCAATAGGTTCACAGGTTCTTACTAAGCTTACTGCCAAGGAAACGATCAAGAAGCTCAGCCACATAACCCATACTGGTAGGAAACTAACAATGTCCCCTGTTAAGTACTCTTTCTCCACATAAAAGTAGTGAAAATGTAAAGTTAATAAGACTGTACAGACAACAAGCTCTCATATTATCACAATCTGTCAACTGTCTATTATTAGTCCCCACTTAGTCCTAACAGACACACTCTGCTTCAATTTGTTGATGCAGAGATCAGCTTTGTCAGTGACTACTGTTGTGTTCTCGAACATAATTAGAGTATGCCTCATTGGGCTTAATTTTATGATAAGCTTTTTTCAGTCTTTGTACGTATTTATGCTGTGTGGCTCCTATTGTAAAGTACCATCCTTTTATGATAATCTCTTATGCATTATGTGTATGTAAAATAACTTGCCTCCTTAGCCCGGGCCACTGCTGAAAAGGTCTTAGGGACACTCTAACTACATGGTTAACACATGAAAATAAAAAATAATCTGAGATCACCCATACAGTCATTCAGACTTGTTTAAAAGGGTGATATGAAAGTACTCTGCTTGAAAGGTGAGGAGCAGCATATTCTATTATGGGTGTGGTATCTGTAATACCATCTGGTGTCGTCTATGTGACAGTATAGGTTTAGGTCTCTAAATTAGGGGTTTGCTACATCAATGGTTTCATTAAAGTAAAAAAAAGAGTTCAGAGTGGTGGCTCATTTATAACAAGGAAAGCTAAGCAGAGATCAACTCTCAGAAGTTTGCATGACATTGAGTAGAGGGACAGGGCTTTTAGTCTACCAGGGTAGCTAACTGTGCTGAGACCAGAGATCTTTCTGGTAAGGAAAAGTCCAGGTCTCTCAAGCTGGTTTATGTGCTTAGCAAAGAAAATTCTGAAGGGTGCATTACATTCCATGATGAGTTTAATAAGAGCTGAATAAAATAGGATTGCAGCTTCTTTGAATCTGGAGAAGATACCACAAAGAATAAGTAGTGCAAGGCAGAAGACTTTTCTAACCACCCTAGACACATGTTGTTCAAAGGACAGTCTGTTATCAAAAGATGTACAAAGTCCCTGGTGACTGTATCAACTTCAAATGAAAGGTTCTCTATATGGTAAGTAGTAGTGATGCCTGATTTACCAAAGGAAACTTTGCTGCATTTCTTAGTGTTGAAGTAAGACTATGATTAATGAGCCAAGTACAGGTTTGGCCAAGGCATTGCTGGAGAATTTGAGTATCAGAATGGGATATGATAACTACCCCAAGTTTACAATCATCAGCAAACTTGGCTAACCATAATACCTTGATATCGGAAGTTTATATAATAGAAATATACACCAAAGCATAGGGGGCTCAGGTCAGAGGCCTGAGGGACACCATTGATGATATTTTTCTGTTGAGAGTAACTACTCCCAATCATAAGGTTATGGGTTCTGTCAGACAGCCAATTACCTATCCAGCAAGGCACTAATGGGTTAATGTTGAGACGAGGGACTCTGTCAATAATACAAGCAATGGGATAATGTTAATGGCTTTGACAAGATTTGGGTAAGCAGTATGGACTGTATGCCCCTTATCCTTGTCCTCAATAACCTTTTCAAAGACCAACCAGGTTAAGCAGGCATGATCCACCTTTTACAAAGACAAAATAGTGCACACCAAGGATACAAGATCACCTATGTCACTGATTACTAGTTCAGCTACAATGCATTCCACAGACTTGCAAACAATAATAGTGAGATTAACAGACCTGTAATTTCCAGGGTCAGTATATAACCAGCAGACAGACCTAGATCAAACAGCTGATGCAGGAGTTTTGTTAGGTGGGACTCCAGCTGCTCAGTAGACATCCAGAGATATTATGACCCATGGAAATAGTATTTTTTTTTTCATTTTGTAAAGTGCCAAAAGGACTTGGTCCAAGCTGATCTAAGGAGGGGCAGGTGGGTGGAGTGAAGCTGGAAGAGAATTTGTCTACAAGAATATTAGCAATGTCCTTTGGGTCAGAGAAGGAGGTACCATTAGAAAAAAAGTTCAGTACAGAATTGATGGTTACTTCAAAGCTCCCTAATATAACTAAATTAGAAGTTATGTACTTACCATAACGTTCCATGTTAGTTGTCTTCTCTCGCCTTCTTTCTTGCTGGTTCGGAGCCGATCCTCAGCTCTGACTCGGCACTTGCTAAAGCTCGAGAGTCACTTTTGCCAGCTCGAGGCAGCCCCATATCCCATGATGCAAGGCGGTGATTACCCAGATCTCGTTTGGTTTCTAGAGAAACTGCCTATAGTCTTCCCACAAGGGGAAGAAGATGAAGGATTAACCTGAGCCAGATATAAGGGAAACCCAGGTAACTAAGGGTAAAAGCTAATAGGTGTCCAATGAAGAAATCTCCCAGAGGAGAAGGAAGTTTAAGGTCTGTCCAGGCTGGGGGGAAGGAGGGAGGGACGCAAGAAAGAAGGCGAGAGAAGACAACTAACATGGAACGTTATGGTAAGTACATAACTTCTAAATGTTAAGTTGTCAATCTCGCCTTCATTCTTGCTGGATGGGACCGCGTCCCTAGCACCTCTATCCCGGGTGGCTCACTGGAACAGACTCTTGAGAACTCTGGAACCAAAACTTGCTCTGTCCCTGGAGGCCAAATCCAATTTGTAGTGAGAGACGAAAGTATGAGGAGTTGCCCAAGTGGCTGCTGCACAAATAGTGTCTATTGGTAGTCTAGCCTGAAAGGCTGTAGATGTGGCTAGACCTCTGGTAGAATGCGCTTTTGGTTTTGACATCAGTTGTTTCCCCCTAAGGTGATAAATGTCAGAAATAGTCGAAGACAACCATCTAGATAAGGTCACCTTAGAAACAGGAAGACCTTTCCTATTTTCAGCATAAGAAAGAAACAGCTGATCTGACTTTCTAGATTGCTTCGTTCTGTCCAAGTAATATCTGAGTTGGCGATGAACATCTAGACAATGTAATTTTTGTTCCGCCCTGTCATAATAATTGGGAAAAAAAACTGGAAGATCAATAGATTGGTTTAAATATGTCTTTGAAGCAACCTTGGGCAAAAAGGAAGGATTAGTTCTCAAGGATACTCTATCCTTGTGGAAGACCAAGTAAGGTGGACGAACACAGAGAGCATGAAGTTCAGACACTCTTCTAGCCGAGGTAATAGCCACTAGAAAGAGTGTCTTCCAGGACAGAAATTTTAATGAGCATGTAGCAGCCGGTTCGAAAGGAGGGAGAATCAAGGATGCCAGCACTAAATTTAGATCCCACTGCGGTGGAGGATCCTTAAAAGGGGGTTTAAGAAGGAATACCCCTTTGAGAAAGGCTTTACAAAGTTTGTGAGACATAACGTTCTGATCTGCCCGTCCGACATGAAAATTCGAAATTGCTGCCAGCTGGACCTTAACAGTGGAAGAAGAGGAACCAGAGTGAAAAATTTCAGCCAGAAAGTCCAAGACTGACTGAATGGGGGCAGTAAAGGGGTCTATGTTTCTAGACTTCGCCCAAAGGGAGAAACGTTTTCATTTGCTGGAGTAAATCCTTCTGGTAGAGGACTTAAGAGAAGCTACTATGATATCTCTAACCAGGTTAGAGATCATAGGAAGCCTGGCTAGGGAGGGAAGTGGAGCAACCAAGCAGCGAGGTTGAGGGAATGAATGGACTGGTGTAGCTGACCCGACTGATGGGTCAGAAGGTCTGGAACTAGGTCCAGATGCCAAGGCTGCACCAAGAGATGGCGATGAAGGAACGGGAACCAAATTTGTCGAGGCCAGTAAGGGGCAATGAGAATCATCTTTGCTCTCAAGACGGTAGCTTTCTGAAGAACTTGAGGTATTAATGGAAAGGCGGGGAAGCATAAAGAAGTCCCCGGGGCCAATCGTGGGTTAGAGCGTCTCTAGGGGGATGGCCCGGAAGTGGAAAAAGAGAGAAGTCTTTGCATTTGCTGTTTTGGGGTGTAGCAAAAAGGTCACAGCAAGGGCGGCCCCACTTCTGAAAAATCTCTTCCACTACAGACTGTTTGAGAGACCACTCGTGAGGCATGAGAATAGTTCTGCTCAATCTGTCTGCTATGATGTTGGTTTTCCCGGGGATTTGCGTTGCTATCAGAAACCGATGAGAGGAGATCACCCATTGCCAAAGTCTGAGAGCTTCTCGACACAAGGGATAGGACTTGGTCCCGCCCTGTTTGTTGATGTACCATACAACAGACATGTTGTCCGTGTGAACTGCAATAGTCCCTAAGGGAAGAAAGTCGTTGAGGGCTTGCAACGTTAAAAGCACAGCTCTCATCTCTAGGACATTGATGTGCAGGTGGTACTTGAGAGGTTGCCACGTGCCATGGACCATCCTGCCCTGATAATGCCCCCCCCACCTGATCAGGGAGGCATCCGAAGTGACTGTGGTTACTGGGGCTGGAGGAATGAAGGGTCTGCCCTGATGGAGTAGGGGAGAGGAAATCCACCAGGTTAGATGACTCTTGCAGGTTTGCGTTACCAGGATCTTGTGACGCATTGGTAACCGTTGGAAAGACCATTGGGTAAACAACATCCATTGCAGGAGACGCATGTGGAAGCGTGCGAGGGGGAGAAGTGTGATGGCAGCCGCCATGAGCCCTAGAACTTTCAGAACAAACCTGGCTTGTACCTTTTTGTTGAGTAAGATGATCCGAACCTGTGCTTGGATATCCTTGACTCTTTGGTTTGTTAGACTTGCTGACATTCGAGTAGTGTCTAGATCTGCGCCTATAAAGGTGATAGATTGGCAAGGCGACAGAGAGGATTTTTCAAAGTTCACGGAAATCCCTAATTGGCTGCAGAGACGTAGTGTGTAATCCCTGGTCTGGAGGAGTTGATGCCTGGTGGTGGCTGTGAGGAACCAGTCGTCTAGGTACGGAAACACCTGGAATCCCTGACGTCTCAGGTGAGCCATGACCGCTGCCATGCATTTGGTGAACACTCTGGGGGCTGTAGTGAGACCAAAGGGCAGGGCTCTGAATTGAAAATGACTGGTCCCCAGCCGAAAGCGGAGGAACCTTCAGGAGCGCCTGTGGATTTTTATATGATAGTACGCATCCTGAAGATCTACAGAGCACATCCAGTTGTCTTTGCCCAGAAAGGGCAAAATCGATTCAAGTGTGACCATCCGGAATCTCGCTTTCTTGACAGACTTGTTCAGTCTGCTTAGGTCTAATATTGGTCTCCAATCTCCCGTCTTTTTGGGGATCAAAAAGAACCTTGAGTAAATTCCAGATTCTAACTGGTCTACTGGAACTGGCTGGATGGCCTTTTTTCTAGAAGTTTGGAAACCTCTAGTTTCGCAATGTCCCTTAGACCGGGTGGAACGTCTGGAAGGGATCCCTTTTGAGGGAAGGGGCTTGTTTCGAAAGGTATTTTGTAACCCTCGGATATAATCGACTGTACCCAATTGTCTTGTGATAGGGAAAGCCAGGCCTCTGGGTACAGTGAAAATCTTCCCCCGACTGCCTCCAAGGGTGGGCAAGCCGGGCAACACCTCAGGGATGCTGGAAGGGTTTGTCAGAGAGGGATTCTCTGCTACCCTGATTCTGCGGACCCCCTCTGCCCCTAGGGCGGCGTCTATTGTTATTATTCCTTCTGCCTCTGGGGGTAAAATGACCACGTGCGTCAGGCATAACTCCTTGAGATTTCCGGAACCACATTTTCCCTCCCTTCTGACCTTTGGGGTAAGGTCTTGAAGGGGTGGAGAAACGGACTCCTACGGCAGAAAGAGTTTTGCCGTCTTGCTCGCACCTGGTCAATGTGTCCTTCACTTGAGGTCCAAACAAGGTTGTACTATCAAAGGGAGAATTTGAGAAGGACGCCTTAAAGGGGTCTGCAAAATTACAAAGCCGCATCCAGGACTGGTGCTCGAGAGCCACCCCTGTGCCTGCAGCTCTACACGCCCCATCGGCTGCATACGAAATGAGCCGCATGGAGGCGTTCGTAATGGAATTAAGGATTCCCAGCTGAGAGGCAATCTTATCTTGAGCCCCCGCACCGGACTGGTCCTGAACTGCTTCACCTAATTCTTTGAGAATGTCTCTTTGAAGTCGGGTGAAGTGACATAGGTAATTCAGCGAACGCATAGTAAAGGTCGCTGAGGAGAACATCCGCTTGCCATACCTATCCATGGTCCTAGATTCCTTATTAGGAGGATGGACAGGTACAGAAGGATCCGCAAGTTCCTTCTTGGTGGCAGCTGCCACCACCATGGCATCAACAGGGACACCTTTTGTAAGAAACTGCTTGTCAGTCGGGGCCGTGATGAATTTTGAAGGCCTCCTGGGGACTGGTTCCACAGAATCCGGAGATGCCCACGCCTTTCGAGCAATCACATCCATGAGAGGGTCGAAAGGCGGAGACACCCAGGAGGTGGAGGGTCAAGATCCAAAAGCCCCCAGGTATACCGACTCATCCTCGGAGGGATTAATGGAGGGCCAGTTCCCCCTCTGTTTCAGGAGTTCAAGGATGTCTGAAAAGGAGACATCCTCAGAGGGGGATCTTGGGGATCCCTCCGACTCATCCAAGTCGGTATCTGATGTAGTAGACTCAGGGGAGTCTATGTGCTTCCTCTTGCAAGTCCTCTTATGCGGGAGGTCTCCCGAAGGATCAGGAGAAACCTCGGAAGAGGAGGGTCTTCCCAATGGGGAAACCTGGGGCGATGGATCTCTGGGTCTGGGTGCAAGAGAGCGGGAAGAGACCTCAGCAGGCACCGAAGAGGGAGGAGCTAGTGGAACCAACTGTTGACTGAACTCAGGGGTCAGAACACTCCTCATCACCTCGAAGGCTCCCCTCCCAGGAAGACCGGACAGCTCCCACTCTGAAGAGACAGGGACCCTCGGACCCACTGAGAGAGAAGGCTCTGAGGACGATGCCGGAGCCGAGCTCACCAACGCCGAAGCTCCAAGAGGGAGAGCGGGGTTGGACAAGGGTCCGATGCCACTCGTCCCCTCGGAACCAACGAGGGAGACCCGGCAGCCAGATCCCTCCAAGGAAGGTCTCAAGGAGGAGATTGGAGTCGAGGAAGACGGAGCCGAAGGGACTGGCATCAGCTCCGACGCCCCAACAGTCAATGTTCCAAGAATCTCCGGCTCCGAACTCTGAAAGAGAGTCGAAGGAGGAATTTCGGGGGGCTGAGTGATAGCCGTAGTCTGTTGAGACGGGCTATGCAGCATCTGGGCCAGTGCCTGTGACTTCAACAGTCTACTCACCACTCTCTCTAAATCATGGTCCGAGAGCCTGGACGACCTAGAAGATCGGCTCCGATGGCTCCGCTCCGAAGGTAAGGAAGAGCCCCGAGCCGAGTGGGTCGACTCCTGGGAAGGAGACCTGGACCTCTTCCTAGTCGGAGCCATCAGAGCCGAGGACTCCTTGGTTCCAGTCGGAGCCGGTAAGTTGTCAGCTCCGGGCTGGCTAACAGATGTGCCGGCTCCGGCCGGAGCCGACACTGCCTTGGATACAAGAGTATCGGAGCTGAACGGCAACGATACTAAAAACTCAGGAAGAGGAGGATCGGCTCCAGCCAGAGCCGATCTCGACTCCGAAGGAGTCGAAGCCACAGCCGAAGGCTTTGAACTAAAGGCTTTGAACTAAAAGCCGGGGGCTTAGGTGGCTTAGAGGGCTTACCCGACCCGGCCTTGGTCGGGGAGCTCTCTGGCATCAACAAACCCCGAAGGATGAGTTTGTTTCTACGTTCCTGCAGGACTCTCTGGCTAAAGGAGTGACAGATAGCACAGGAGTCCTGCAGGTGTAGGGGTCCCAGGCAATAAATACAAGAAGTGTGACCGTCTGTCAGAGACATCTTCTGACAGCACGAGTCACACTTCTTGAAGCCTGAGACCCTAGTTTCCTTAGACATGACTGCCTAAACACAGACCCACAACACAGTCAGTCCAAAATTTAACTAACTAATAAAACACACCCAACACAGTTAGTCCAAAAAAAACCTAAATCAATAAGACACACAACACCCAAACAAATGAACCCTGACAGGAAATCTAGGGAGGTAAGGCCTAAAACCAGACTGGTCAGGGGAGGACAAAAAGGGGTCGAAACACTGATGGGAATGGGGCTAGAGTGGGTCGATAGGTTTAACTACACTAGAAAAAGTCTTACACAGAAATAACAGAGTTATTAGATTTACTTACCAGGAGCTGGCAAAAAGCAACCTCATGAGCGAAGCGGCAAACGAGATCTGGGTAATCACCGCCTTGCATCATGGGATATGGGGCTGCCTCGAGCTGGAAAAAGTGACTCTCGAGCTTTAGCAAGTGCCGAGTCGGAGCCGAGGATCGGCTCCGAACCTGCAAGAATGAAGTCGAGATTGACAACTTAACATGAAGGAGTTTTGGTTGTCTTTTGAATTAATTGTAACCTAAAGTTCATAGCTGACCTTACATTTTCTAATGATAAGTTTGAAAGACTTACTTAGTTTTAAATCCCTTTTATAATATAAAGTGGAATCTATTAATGATGCTGTGAGCTGTTTCCTTTATTATAAAGTTTGCTGGTGTGGTAGTTCCACCATATAGATTTAGTTTTAAACTTGCCATTACACTTGCAATGAGTCATCCATGCCAATCTTATGTATTTTTCCAAGGCACATTAAAATACAGAAAAATAGGCAGTAGCCTCAGTTGCAAGCTTTGCTGGTGACCTCTAGATTTTGATATTATCAGTAAAATTGGTAAGTAGTAATTAATTGGTTTTGGAGTAATCCTGAACACATAGGAGTTAGGGGCAAAAAAGCCCGTTTCTGTAGGGAAGATCACAGCAAGATAGTCAGATTTAATTAGAAGGGGGTGGTGCAACTGGAAGAAATGTTTGTGAGAATAAGATCAAGAAGATTAACACCTCTGGTGAGTAAAGGGTCAGTTGGATAATGTGCATGGGGACTTATGAAGTCCTGAAAATTCTGGGCATATCTGTTGTTGGTAATGTACGTTTGCAAAACGATATATGGTGAAACTGTTAACTTTTCATGTTTTACATTTTTTCTAACTGGTTAGGTTACTCCATGCTCTGAAGGGGTCATAAATGGTTATAATGTGATCAAGTGTAAATAGAACTTCAACCAGTTCCAGACTTGTATCATACAAAGTCTTGTGATAGACAACAGGCTGACAAATAAATACATATAATTCCCCCACAGTTGCTAGAGGATCTGAATGTGAATGCATGATAGGCACTGTACCCTGAAATGTACTAAGTGCTATCACTACAATGGAGCTCAATTTCTGTAATTCCACATATGCTGATGTATTTGAGGTTAAGGAAAGCCTCAAGTTCAAAAATGTTGTTTAGGCTTTTGACATTCAGCATTGCTACCCTGACACTATCCAAACTTGAGTTTGATATGTAAACACGTCCATTAGGTGAACTGTGTCTAAAAAGGCAATATGGAAGACGACAAAGAATTAGCCAGTATGTAAACACAAAGGGGTGAAAGATGAAGGCCATGCTCAGCAAAACAGATAGGTCTACTGACCATTTCTTTCCCTGCAGATATATGCTGGATCTCCTAGAACGAATTACACTAATAATTTTATCCTTGAATTTAGGCATTATTCTTAGTAATGGCAGAATGCTGCTCAGTGCCAGGATCTTACTCTCTTACAGGACATGAGCAAAGTGCTCAACAATGTCTCACTTCAACTCCCCCAGGGTGAAACGCCTAAAATTATTCACCACCACATGGGCTCCCACAAGGTCATAACTGTACCTGGAGTGATACAGGGACCTAAGGGCCATAGTGACATGCATAATCTTTGAACTAAAAAGGCAGCTGTCATCCTATCCTTTGTAAGTCTGCGTTATGCCTGTATGTCTTACAATGGGGTCAGAATGACCAAGATATTTCTAAGATACGCTGCAAGCCTAATGTACAGGCTTGCAGTACAAATGACTCCCAGTAAAAGCAGGTGCAAGTGAAGCTGTGTCCAATGTGGTGTGCTCAAAAGAGGCTGAATTACATCTGGGTTCAGTGCTGCTGCAATATGACACCTGACATTAAAAAACACTTAGTGGGGTGCTTAATTCTTGCAGAGACAATTTTTAAACAGCCCCTATGCATTGTTAAGGTCAGATCTGTTCTAAAAGCAGGTAACTCTGACCAGAAAACAGCAGCATTAGGGCATGGAACAACTTCATTTCAACTCCCGTTTCTTCCTGCTGTTTGCTACACTACAGCCACTACTTTGACTTACACTACTTCCCTTACACAGGGAATACATGAGGATGTCAACCACTTCTTTGTTGCTTTACTGGTTTTCAAACCTGCACAGCTCACATCATGTTTTTTAAGTTTTACTTATGACTAGTTTGTAGCGCACAAAGATAAATCTCCACACACTACAAAAAATTAAGATCGGATCTCCAGTCGTAACAAGGAATTATGTGTTATCAACATGGATGCCAAGATTCACCTTGAGAACCTCACTCTCAAGGTGAATTTATTGCCATCCATGTCTCGAACATATAGTATACTTGTTACGATCATCGACCCAGTCATAATCCTCTATATTATGTGTTCAAGATATGAATAGCAAGAAATTCACTCTTGTTGTGAATCTTGGCACCCATGTCAAGAACATATAATTGAAGGTTATGAGCGGAGACCCAATCATAATTCTTTATAGTGCATGGAGCGTTATCTGTTCCATGTACTATTAGTTACAGTAAAAAAGAAAAAAAAACTAAGCATTTTGCCAACTTTCAAAGCTGTAAAGCACTTAGCAAGCACTGTCAGAAAGGCAGTGTAACACACTCGATTATGCTTACACTAGTCTTGCCATGCCTGTCAAATGTCCAGAGTTTTGCCTCATTTGTTTGGTCTGTTCCTCATAAAATACTTGTTTTTTTTCAAAAAATTCACATAGGATTGAAGCCACTGAATAATGATAGTTCTTATCTTTCAGAAAAAATTCAGGTGAACACATTCTGTTATTCTAACTGCTTTTTAAGTTTGTAAAAGGATGGAATACCTTATCAGTATGGACAGCAGACAGAAACAAATCAGTCTTTTATACTGCCGCTATCATTTTCTGGTCAGTACTGGCATATCTGACTGCCTAGCTCTAGACCCAAACTTAACATAAGCAGGGGGGTGCTTAACAATTTTTAACACTGGGTCTTGGGCCACTTTAGCTCTCAACTGATTTGTCTTTTTTCTGAATATTGGAGCATAATCACTGTGCACTACAATTATGTTACAACTCTGCAGTACATACATATCTATAATTGAATTAGTTTTGTTGCAGTTCATCTTGAAGTTATTGATAGAGACAGACAGGCTGATTTTCCAAATGCACATGAGCAGTTTGCATTACATTTCGTGTGTGTTCTACTTTGGTATGTCTTCTACTTTACAGTTCCTTTTTATGTGATGCCCTTTTTATGGCGACTGACTACAGAAATGTTTTCCATATGTCACCTATATTGTTTATAGACTGCATCACCAGATTAATTATTTCAGCTGTTTTTTTAAGTAGTTTGTGAATTACCTGCCCCCTCATACCCTCCAAAAAAAGCTGGGAAACATCTACCAAATATTTTGATCTTCATATAACTACATAAATATACTAACTCTCGGTGACTTCAGCATTAATCTCCTTTGTCACTACAGGCATGGCGTTAACAACTTTCTCTCCGAACATAATGTTATTAAAATCCTAGACAACCCCACCAGACCTAACTACAAAACTAACAAGCACCTCTAAACCTTGTAATTACAAGCTGTCCATCCAACAATCCTAGTATGAATATCCTAGTACCTTCTCTCAGGTGACAACTTACTCATAACTTTGATATTCTCCTTGCTTATATTGAAATTTTCACCAAAGCTTGTCACCTTTCACCTAAAGTCCTACATAATATGGTACTACATATTATCGCAACCAGATTTTTGCGGTTGCAAAATTGTCATGCTGGCATGAGAACGAGTGCTGGAAACACCGTAAGGTGTTATTTTGACATTCTTACAACTGAAAAATCACTTTGGCTTACATTCAGGAAGATAAACAAATGTGTAAGTGTTGTTCCTGTCTTCCGTGTATTACACATGCATGCCTCAATTGGCAGGGCTGCTGTCTTAGTGAAAAAAGGAGTAGTTTCACTGTGAGGAAAGAATGCTGAGACCCCCCCCCCCCCAAAAAAAAAAAAAAAAACGCTGACACATGACAATGTTTCAAACTGTTATTCTCATTCCTTACGACTGCCCAAAAACTTAACATTAGAAATTGTTCCTGTTCCAAAAAATAATTAAAAGTTTTTGGGCAGTACGTACGAAGGAATTAGAACAACAATTTGAATTATAATCAGGTCATCTCTTTCATTACTCATACTTGTTAGTTGTTCTGGACAAGGATATCATTAATTCCCTGTTCAGCTTCACTTTGCTGTTTCGGGAAACACATCCGTTTATGAAGAGGACTGGATGACAATTCTGTCTTTCAACTTTGTCACTGTGTCTGAAGACACAAATAATAACTTGTCCAAGATCCGAGTACTTTGTGGTTTTACAGGTTTTGGAGCGTAATCAGCATTTTCCATGCTCTCCCACACAAGTCTGATCTGATCAGCACAACCAGTAACGGTTTTCCTAGGGAAAGCAACATTAAGACTGCATGCATCAGTTAATCAGAAATCGGTATGGGTACAGGGAACTGAAGGAAAATGGAGAAGCTGATCTTCCGGCCATCTGCTGTGGTTAATTTTCAGGGGATGGTAATAAGAACCCAGCCGACAGGATAATAGCAGTCATTAAGACAAGAGTGTGTGTCTGCGATGCAATGCATGCAAGACAGGGAGAGGCTTTCCCAAAATGTTCCTGTTCCTAAAAGTGAAGTACAGTTCCTGGGTAATTGTAAAGAATTAGAATAACACTTTTAAGATTTTCATGCACTCGGATCTGTGTACATATGCGTATTTCACAACCGTGAAAATCTGGTTGCGATAATACGCAAGTACCCATAATATATATTCACTAACAACAGAATCAGGCAGTACTGACTAGTCTCTAATCTTAAACACCACAGACCCCTCTGCCACAACTCACAGAAAAAGGACAGTTGTGCAGCAGATGTTGGAATGACTATTGCTGCAGTACCCTTAGCTATATGAATTATAACCTGCTGAGGATATAACATCTAGCCAGCTTCTAAAGCTTCGGGGCACCTTCCACATGCCCAAATCATTAGTCAGATTGAACTTAACTGGCTACAAAGACGTATTTGGGCACCAAGCCATTCAGAGCTTTTATGCCAACAGAGAGAGGAAGGCTAAAGCAGCAGCAGCAGGACAATGCTACAAAATAAAACCAAATGTCTTCACCCTAGTAACAAAACATACAAAAATAAGGATTTGTGGGGAGGTAGCAGCTACTGCAGCAGTGATCAAACATCTACTGTTAATATTAAGTTTACTTGAACAACTTTACTGTTTTCATCATTGGGATTACTATTGCAATAGTCTTAGCTACATGAGTAGATTACCATAGTTTAAACTGACTGTGAAGAGAAAGGATGAAGGTCTAGGAATCCTTGGAGGTTGGTCCTAGCAAAGCCCATCACAGACCTGGAGAATGAATCCAATTTATAGTGCTTTGTAAAAATGTGCAAAGAGGACCAACTCAATACTTTTGGAATACTTCTAGAATCCAGTCCTTTCCAAAAAAAACACAGATGAAGCCAAGGGCCTGCTAGACTGAGCCTTGACGCTGTATGGAAGAGTCTTGTTGTGGTAGGTATAACAAAAGGTAATAACATGAGACAAACACCTGGAAACAGTCAAACACAGCATGAGACAGACAATTGGAAACAGTTATATTTTGACTGATTCTGTCCTTTTTCCCTACTTTCACAAGAAATAAACAACTGATAAGAGTTTTGAAAGATTTTGTTCTGTCCAGATAGTACTGGAGTAGTCTGGGGTATCCTTTCTACTTTGTTTTTAGGTTCTGGAAAGAAGGCAGGAAGATGAAAAGCTTATCTCAAAGTAAACTCAGATAACACTTCAAGCATAAATGAAGGATTAGTTCTAAGGAAACCCTATTTTTTGTGAAAAATGGTTGACTTGGATACTGTTTTTGCAGAGGTCAGAGCAATGAATAACAATGTCTTCCAGGTTAAGAGCCTCAGGTCAGCCTGATGAGCTGGTTCAAATGGAGCAAGATTTTCAAAAATTAAGATCCCAAGGAGGATACACCTGTTTTATAAGAGGATTGGAATGCAATATCCCTTTCAAACATATTTCACTAGAGATTGCATTGAAAGAGGGGGATCCCGAGCCAGTGGAAACCACAACCCACGCTGCTGAAACCCTTACAAATGCCTTCTACGAGCACCTCCAGGAATGTATGGATCAAGCAATCCCTAATAAAATCAAGACCTTTTCCACAAAAGGCAGGCGCCCGGTCTGGTGGACTCCAGCCATAAACAAACTCTACAACAAGAGGAGAAAGCTACTACATGACAGAGCAAAATCCCTAAATGGGAAGGCATCTCTGATCAATACTAGCAAAAAACTACGATCACTCATAAAATCATCCAAGGCCAACTTTGAGAGAAAAATCGCTAATGACACAAAAGACAATCATAAAGCCTTCTTTAGCTATGTTAGAAACCTGGGTGGAAACTCCCAGATATGCTCAGAATTAGTCCAAAATGATAAAAAATCACTGAACCCACAGACATTGCCAACATACTGGCAGACAGGTTCAGTGCAAATTTCTCCCTCCCTCCCCCAAAAGGAGAAATATCTATCCCACCAGAGTCTAGCCTCCCAAACATCTCAGATGCCCAGGTGAGAGCTGCTCTCTCTAAAGCAAAAACACAGCATCAATGGGACCGGACGGTGTCCCCGGCTGTGTGCTACGAACTCAATGAGGAACTAAACCCACACATAAGGCTGCTGTTTAATCTTAGCCTTACTACAGGATACGCACCCAAAGAATGGCGATGGCAACTGTGGTCCCACTCCACAAAGGCGGTGCTTCTACGGACCCTGGAAATTACCGCCCATAAGCTTGACGAGCCTCGTCTGCAATGCTATGGAGAGGATCATAATGGAACTCATAAATAAAGACATTGGGGACCTACAGACACTGGATCCTACCCAATTTGGCTTTGTCAAGGGCAGATCCTGCCTCTTGAACTTGGTCGACTTTTTCAAACAGTCACTAAGGCCATTGATGAGGGTAAGGCAGTTCACACAGCCTACCTTGACCTAGCAAAAGCATTCGACACAATACCCCACTCGGGCATCATAGAAAAGCTCACCAGCTTAGATGTAAACCCATATGTCACAAGATGGGTTGCAAACTGGCTCAAGGACAGAACACACAGGGTTAGAGTTGATGGTGCCATGTCAGACTCTAAGCCGGTCACGAGCGGTGTCCCACAGGGCTCAGTCCTGGGCCCCCTCTTGTTCGGCATTTATTTTTCTGAAGTGCAGGCAAACATAGGGGATTGTGGCTGACAAAATTTGCAGATGACTGCAAACTGGGCACCATAATTGACACTCCATCAGACACAGACATCCTCCAGAAAGGTCTCATAGAAATGGATAACTGGTGCCAGAGCCATGGCCTTAAGCTAAATGCCAAAAAATGTATAGTCATACCCTTTGGGAAAAACAAGGTATCCCCTAATTACCACATAGGTGGTAATCCATTAAACACGGAAGAAGTTATCAGGGACCTGGGGACCCAAGTTGACAGTAACCTCTCTTTTGACACTCACATTGCCAAAGTGGTTAGGAAGACCTTCTACATTGCCCACCTGATCATGAAGGGATTCACATCCAGATCAGGAGAGGTCATTGTACCCCTGTACTCTTCAATTATCAGACCAATGATTGAGTACAACGCCCCTTCGAATGTACCTTACCCGACACCTGCAGCAGTTGGAAAGACCCCAAAAGTTCCTCACCAAAAGGATAAAGGGGCTCAAACATATGTCATACGATGCCCGACTGAAGAAACTCCAGCTCTATTCAGTCGCATACCGTCTGCTCAGAGGTGATCTGTGCCTGACATACAAGGCCATGTCCAACCCGGAATTAATGGACATGCTCCACCTCAAAAAATCCAAATCCACCAGAGCCACGAGAGCAAGAGACTTAAACCTCAACACGGATATAAATAGGACATGCTGGAGGGACAGATTCATCACCCAGAGACTCTCTACACTATGGAACAGAATCCCAGTCCATGTGAGGCAGAGCCTCTCACTGACTCTGTTCAAGAGAAATCTTGACGAGTGGATGGGAGATCGTAGGTTTACCCTGGGAATCATCTCTGTATCACTGCTGGACAAAGGCACAGCAAACTAATGGGTATAGTATTCTCATCCTAAGGGGTGGTGAAAGCCACACACACTCTGGCTAGGCTTATAAATGCCCTAGGGCAGATAGCCTAGTATGAACCTATGAACCCCTATGAACCTATGAACATGCTAAAATGGCTGACAAATGAACCTTGATAATGAGTAAGACAGCCCAGAGCATAGTAACTCAAACAAATAATGTAGAACTAGAGAAACACTACCCTGAATGGGTCCTGGTTCTTTCTTGCATCAACTTTTCTAGGCTGACCTGAGGATATTAATGTTTCTGCATTTTTTTTTCTGCCTTTTCTGTTCCAAAGACCCAGAACTTCTATTCCCAGAGATACTGCTCCCCAAGGATAGTCGGAAACATCTGTTGTTACAGACTATGTTGGAGCTGGGAGGGAGAATGGAGGACCTGGATTATGATAAATTTGGTTTCTCCAACAACAAAAAACTCTCCCTTTTCACAAACCCCAAAACTTGAATCTGGAATGTATGAGAATGAGCAGAGAGCTGAAAAATGTCTCACTGCATTTACCCCAGGGTGCAACACCTAAGTTCATTCACTGCCACAAGGTCATAACTGTACCAAGAGTGATACAAGGACTTGAGGGCCAAAGTGACATGTTAAATGTTCATGTTGGGACTATACAGATTTCACACATCAATGGATTTTTTTCTTACATGGCGTCTTATAAGAGGAATCATGAGAATTATAAAAGCCATGAAACTCAAAATCCTAAGAAATTCTCTGGCCAAAAAAGTGCTCCAACTGGAAAACTTCAGGAACTAGTCTAGATACAGATATATTTTTTCCTTGTGGAAGATCATGCCTTTGAACCGAGGTGTCTAGGAGACAGTCCAGGAAAACAAGTCTGTGAGAAAGAGTTACAGAAGACTTTTGTGTGTTCTCCTGGAACTCCAGCCTTTGTAGGAGAGCCCTTATCTAGCCAAGAGATTCCTGAAACTTTGAAAAAGACTGTAGAGATAAGCAAGTCATCTAAATAAGGAAAAATGTGAATATCTTACAGTCTGCCATATGCTATTACAGGATCCAAACACTTTTTGAATACCCTTGGAGTAGTGGACAAATGAAAAGATAATGCAGAGAACTTATAATGCAATCCAGATGCAGAAAACCTTAAGGAATGTCTAAAATCTGGATCTACAGGAATATGATAATATGCATCTTTTAAATCTAAGGTCACCAGAAAACTCAAATGGGGAAGAAGAGGTAATAAGTTATGGACAGATAACTTTTTGAACTTGGACACTACCACAAACAGGTTCCATAAGGAAAGATTCAAGAATCTTTTCTTTGGTAACAGAAACATTCTTAAATAAAAATCCCTTTCCTAACAGAGGAGGGACCACTTCTATCACCTCCAAGATGGAAGATGCTGAATGACAGGAGAGAAAAGAGGAGTTAGGTCTGGCAGATGATAAGGAATCCTTTGGAAAAAGGGAAATACTACCAAACCACAGCTTCAGGGATCAAACCAATAAATATCCAAGTACCAGGTGGTAGAAAACGTTGATGTATAAAACCTTCTTTATTGACACAAGTATATCCAGAAGTTAACGCAAATATTTCCAACAAGTAAGAATGCAACTTCTTCAGACAATCAAAGCATCTAAATGTGTAGTTTAAATACACTGATATTTAATCACATGTGGTTCCCATTAACAAATTAAAGGAATATGCCCTGAAATACTGTGTGCTTAAACTTATAAACATTTTTGGTCATTGTTGTAAACATATATTCATGAATTAAAAACATTTTATTGTTAAAAACTTTTTAAATTGTCATAAAAATACCTCTTGAATGAGGCCGAAATAATTTTTATTTAATCATAAAACGTTAAAAAACTCTAAATGTTGAAATAATAATTCTACATTCTACTAGCCTTAAGTTTTAGTATGGGCTTAATGGAAATATAGTCATTCAAACCCGGTTTCTTGTTTGATTCCAAAAGAATCTGCCAGTGAGTCTCCCTTTGTTCCAACCTAGCCTGCCATGGTCCTCCCCTAGGGTCCATATTTATCCTTTCCAAAACAATGAATCTGTATTTAGCTGTAGGACATATCAATGTATGTTTGTACAAGGCATTGTTGATGTTGGCTTTTTGTACATCATACATGTCTGTTTTGCCCACGTAATATGCTGGGCATTGTAAACAAATGGCCAGATATACTACTCTTTGGCTATTACAGTTATAGTACTCTCTTGCTTTAACAACTCTATTCAAAGCTGTGATGGTAACTGTTTCATCCTGCATGATGTAAGAACACTGTGAACAGGTCCCACATTTGTATGTACGTGTTGTTTTGTTCTGGATAGGGGCATGTTCCAATAAACTTTTAATATTTTTGCCCCTACTAAAGACCATTCTCAATTCTTTGCCTTGCAAATTAGACAGATCAGTAATGGCCATGAATGCTTCCCACTCTTGTGTGATAATATCCCTAATCTCTGTTGAGTTAGTACTATATTGTGTAATGAAGGCATGTTGGAAATTTGCCTTATTTTCACACGAGTTCTGTCCTGGTAAATTTATTCCTGTTCCCAAAACTGGGGTATATTTGTCCTTTCTACCCTTAGCAACTTGTTCCTGAATTTGGTTAATGAACCTTACAGGGTATCCCCTATCTTGGAACATGGACCTCAATTTGTGACATTCCAAAAGGAAGTCATCTGATGGATTGGGTGAGAACTTTTGAAATGAATATAGCTGTTAGAATAGGTGGGTTTTCTATATACATTGGATTTGAAACCCCCTTGTGTTTTCTTGCTGAGAAGGACATCTAAATACTCCTGTCCTCATATATTTGATGAGTGAAACTTAGGAAATCTGTTGTTGTAGCTAAATAATCCATAAATTCCTGGATGTCACTGTTAGACCCTGTCCAAAAAATACAGATATCGTCCAGAAACCTGTAGTAGGCTACCCAGTGCTGTTTGAAAACACTGTTTAATACAAATTTGCTTTCCCAAATGGAGAGAATAATATTCATGCATGTAGGGGAGGTTTGCTTATAATATTCTCCCCCGAAGTGAATGAAATTGTGATGTAATACAAGTTTCATTAAATTCATGATCAGAAAGTTCAAAAAGGGAAATACTCCCACAGCCATTTGTAACTTTGATGGATTACTCTCAGAACCCACCTGTCTGAAACTATCTATTGTCAGAGAGAAACTGAGGTTTCAAGCTTTCTGGAAGGATTAAGGGTTTGCCAGAATGGAAGGTGAAGGGAAGTCTTGTAGATAACCTGACTTGTTAAACTGTCCTTTATTCTAGGGGGGTTCCTACTTTCCTTTTGGAACCTCCCTGCCACTGATTTTTAATTATTTCCTTACCAACAGTTTGCCAAATCTGTTTATTTTGCTTTTTTAAAGAAGGTTGTAGAGGTAGCATTAAATCCATCAGTAAACCTGAACAAGGGAGGCTGTCAAACCTGAGAGATTCATTGAATCAGCTTGCCTTTCTCATCACACTTTGTAAGAAGCACTGCAGCAGATGCTACAAAAACTAACTCTATCTGAGGGTGAATTAAAAGTTTCAGCCTTGACATGTTCTGGAAGATTTTGACACTGAAACTAAGCAAACCTCCTCATAACAGTTCATGTGGCAGGAGCCATTGAAGTGGCATCATTAGAATCATAAGCAAATTTGAGACACCCAAGCAATCAGGTTACAGAAAGAAGATTTTTCTTCAGAAGAAAAAACATATACCACACAATTCCTCATGTTTTCAAGAGACAAACATAAGCTTTAATATATGGGCTTGGCAGCTTAGAATTCTAAAAGTAAGTGTTGCAGTAGAATAGGTTTTTTTCACAAAATTATCAAAAGCTTTCCTGTCCTTATCAAAAAAGAGGGATCAATATTAATCAAATGTTTAACAGCAGTCAAGTTCACTAAAGCAACAACTGCTGGGTCTGATCTGGGATGAATGCATAAAAACTTATAAATATGAGGAACTTTATACAATCTATCTGATTTCTTGGGGTGAGGGAGAACTAGGCTATTAGGCAAGTTACAAACTGTGACAAAACATTCTCCAATGCTGAAAGAACAGGAGTAATTGGAGTAGGTTCTGGAAAATCCAGTTGTAATATATCACAATACTTTTTCAAGGACAATGAAATAACATTATGTTCCAGCTGAAACAACTAATTAATTCTGGAAATAGTTTCAGAGAAAGAGAATCCTTCAAAAGGAACTGGTAGAAGTCACACACTACTCATAATCTGGCTCATTAATCTGAGAAGACAAGAAGACAAAATAGAATCTCTCTCTTCACAATCATTTTGTAGTTCAAAAACATGAATCTGTCCAAAGAATGAAAAATATGTTTTTTTTTTTTTTTTTTTACTAGAAACAGCTACACTGGCAGGACTGAGAGACTGAACTAAACCTTGAGCTAAGCTAATCAGACCTGTCCAAAGTGAGTAAGACAGGAGAAGAAATCTGTCTAAGCTTTTGCTTCTTTTTGACAGTAATTTCTGAAGAAGCAGACCCATTTTTGCCAACATAATGTCCATAGGGATATGTTGATATTTCCTGCTCCTTCTCCTAATACAAAAAAGACGGTCTCTCCCTTGCCCATCAAAGGCACTTCAACAGCTTCAGAGGACACATCTTGAGGAAACAGAAATGGCCACAGCAGAGTCACATATCTGTGGCAGTAGCACTTTAGCAGCCTGTTGTGGCACAGTGGATGTTTAGTAATTTTCTTCTTTTTGAGAATGCAAGAACAGAGGAACCTGTACATTTTTCCATGGTTAAGCCAAAACAGTGCTCAATTCCCAGGGATGCCTGGCAGCTGTAGTCAGTAAAACAAGAAAGTAATAAAAAACTAACTGTCCCCCCAAAAAAATAAAAAAGCATTTTAAAAACTTACCCCAGCCTCCAAAGTAAAATAACACAACTTTTAAGAGAAAAAGTAGTTTTAACTTACATAACACTTTAAGTAAAAATGCTAATGTTTAAAATGTACTAAACGTAATGTGATAGTCAATAAAGACAACTTTTCCTAACTTAAAATTAACATTTTAACAGAGCTTATTTTCTATCATAAAAAGTAGATGTGTAAGTTTTTGTTCTCTGATGGGATCTTTTGGTCTAGTAGACTAATGAGCAAATATTGCAATATTGGGGGTGTGGGTGGGGACACTAGTCACCATGGATACTGTTTAAATATTATCTTAGCCATTAGTTGACCAATAATCCTCAAAAGCCAGCAAGAGGAATGCTCTTTGGCATCAGGAAAGCTCTGAAGGGCTTGGAACCCAATCCTAACTAATATTTTGGACACATGGAAGGTGCTCTCAAGCTTCGGAAGCTGGCTAGCTGTTATATCCTCAGCAGGATATAACACCTATATCTAAGGTTACTGTAGCAGTGATCCTAATGTTGACAACATCTACCTAACTTCTAACAAAAATACTTCCCTGCTCTCTCTAGATCAGTGTTTTTCAAACTTTTCTGCTCGCGGCCCACTTGGATAAAGCACATAACTCAGTGGCCCACTAGCCCCTTCCATAAAATCACATTTAAAGATAGATCATATTTCACCACCAGAGGTGAGCCTACAAATGATGGCAGCTCAGAAAGGCATCAGAAAAACTTCATTAAGTAGTCATGTGAGCACTCCATATTGTTCATAATACAAATTGCTTCCTATATAATAATGATTAAAGAGTCCAAGTACTATCTTCAACTGCTGCAATGGTACATACACACATGCACATCACTCTCACTTTTGCCATTAGAACCAAAGCCACAGTCTAATTCAAAAATAAGAAACAAGGATAATCTGAACAGGATAGACAAAACCAATACCCAATTACCTGACATCCCACATTTTTTTTTCTTTTCCAGAAATGAAGTAAAGCTTATTAAATAACAAGAAAGTTCCCAGATCTATGGTCCTGAGTGCATCAACCACAAGACAGCCATTGTATAATGATGTCAGAAAACATACATTGCAACTGAATATAAATTCCACCTGAAGCAGCTTCAACTAAATGGGGATCTGCAATAAACACTATTCACACAAGTTCAGTATAAAAATAACCATAATTTTGTTAGCACAGCACATTGTTTTTCTAGAAATAATTGACTTGCATTTAAAAAAAAAAAAAAAGAGTTTAAGTCAGCCTAGGTGTATCATTAAGATACAGAAGCCCAGGGCATAATTCTTACAGTAAATACACAAATGTTTTTTGACACACACAGTTTTATAACTAAGTTTGCAACATATTTTTGCTATCTAATTTTACTACGCTTAAAAAAAAAATACTAGTTACAGCCTGAATTCATAAGGAGGATGCAATTATAAGGCATTGTCTTAATATGGAAATAACATCTCCAAAATGACAGCTTTTCTTCCACTCAGTTGTGATCACCAAAAAATGGTAATAAGTAAATAAACTAACATAATAATGTATTTTTAATTACTGCTTCAGGGCCGAAGGCATTGCTGCTGGTACCTCCTCCGATAACACTCAACCTCTTAGCTTAAGAATCGGGGATAATTTCAAAAAATAATGAGGGACAAAGGCCAAAAGTCAGACACTGATTTTAAATACTGCTGTTCTATACTTATAAAGTTGCTAGACTAGCAAGTTTTGCATTTATTATGTAGTTTCTGAAGGATATGAAGTCTGAAATTCAAAAGTCTGTCATTAATTAGTTAATCTTGCACAGCTATTTGTCAAAATACACCAAATGCTACAATGTCAAACATATACGGCAAAATCAGGAACATTTGAAAGCTTTGCCCCAATACCTCTCATTCTCTTAGCTGAAGAATCACGGACAAAGTCAAACAGATAACATTGTTAAAGGACCAAAACTAAGGCCAGATTTTAGATACTGCATAAACATACTTAGAATGGTACAGTTAGAGCAAGTTTTGTATTAGCATGAAATTTCAGCAGGATATGAAATCTGAAACTCAAATGTCTATCATTACTTAGTGACTACTATACACAGCAATTTGTTAGAAAACCACAAGTTTTATGAGGAATGCACCAAAAATATGAGTCAAATCCAGAAACATCCAACTTCAAATGAAGAATCAGGCACAAATCTAAACAAAAAAATGGGGAAAAGGTACAAACATGGGAACTGAATTATGTCATCTCAGTCATAAGCCAGGGTAAAAGAAAACACTGCTTACCATAGTTGAGGTACATTTAACCAAAAAAAAAAAAAAATCACACTTACAGTTTTACTGGAGCAGACAGCTGCTGATTCTCTCCCCAGCCCCAGGGGAGCAAGTGGTATGGACAAGTATAGTGCTATTACTGTACAAGGACTTCCCACGCACACCACAACACAGACAGAATTGGTATTTTTACCTCACTGTCAAGATTTCGGTTTCAGGCTCGCTGCTGAATCTGTGCCGACTGGTTATCTCGGTTTGCAGTTGCAAGCTGAGATTAACCAACTGGCTTCAAGAAAGGTGGGACTCATGGGCACAACACAGAAGGATTTATTTTCCATCATAAAATCTGGTCACCAGACAAACCCTTTATTTCCAGACAATCCAGAGAAAGAAAAAAAAAATGACAGTTGGCAACCCTAGGTCCACTTGAAACCAGGATCCCGATTTATTAATAAAACTTGTGGCCCACCAGTAGGCCACCGACAGCAGCATGAGAAAGCCTGCGCTAGACTACAGCTGACAACAAAGTCTGACTATCTAAAGAATTCTAAGCACACTTCAAAGTTGGTGATCAATCTGCCAGAAATGGAAACATACACCTTACCCAGAAACAAGAGACACATTTATAACCTTAAGTAATCAAAACAAACAAGTGTTTATAAGACACAAGGCCATCCACCTTCAAAATAAACAAATATCCTTATTTAAACATACTAGGCAGTTCTGCAAATTGACTGAGCAAATAACAGCCTGATTTCTCAAAAATAAATATCACTCCAAATAGCCTCCTCTCGACTAATGACATTTTACAAGAATTTACAAACCTTCCTTATACTTCACCTAGCTTATACTCTTTATTAGCTAATCCTCCACTTAAACCACATTGCTACTTTTCGATAATAAAAACAAAAGACCGTGAAAATTATTTGATGAAATTCCAAGCCAATGATCCCTGGTGAAAATTAACTACTTCCTTTGTTCTTCATCACATGCCATGTCCATCTATTATAGTAAATCAGTGGCCATAGATATGCACTTCCTGACTCTCTCTCTGGCCAGTCGGGTTGAGACAGGTATTCTGGTAGCAACTAACTCATGTACACTGACAACCCACTTATTCTTAATAAAACAGATAATGTATGCTAGAGGTGTAAATACACGAACACTGGAGGCAAAACTCTGTCATATAACCAAAACTAATACTACAGAGGTTGTCAGGGACACCTGCACCATGCCTACTGCACAGGTTAAGACCTTACATGCAAAACTACTTATGCAGCTAAGAATAAGTGAGACGAGAGTAAACAAAAGACAATACAAAAACTAAGAAACTGGAAGCTCATGTTTATGAATATAGATAGTAAGATACAAGTAGGGAAAGTGTTTTAGTCCCTTTAGTTTTATATACAGGTCAGCCATATTTTTGTAAACCAGAGGAGACACTGCGGACAATAATTAATTAAAAGTTGAAGGAATATACCATGAAGGGGACATGAGCAAGAGTTATGTGGGATAAGTTGATCTTTTCAATACAACAAGCTGGTTTAAGATTACTTGATTTGAAGGGATATTTTAGAGTTACACAGTTAGGGCTCATATGCATAACACAAGCACAAGGTTATAATTCAAAATGGAACGGGATGATGATGAAAACCAGGAAAAGCTCAAGAAGTAAAGACAGAGGGATTTTGGATGCAGATCCTTAAGGAGAATAATAACCATATAGACTATTATATTAATAAAGTATTCTAAGAACCAAGACAAAACAAGAATAGAAAAAGAAGATTTTGACACTAGGGATGGCTACAAGTAAGGGTACAGAAAGCAGACATGAAAGGGTGGAATTTACTGGAGAAAACTGGCAAAGGAACCAAGTTATTGGGAGCAAATAACTATAGAGGGAATTGTAACAGAGTAGGATGAGTCTAAGAAGACATTTTGATTGCAGGCTATAGACCGCATTCCTTACAAGAGATTAATATCAGAGTACAGGCAAAGAGAAAGAAATAGGGGAATCTTAAGGGAAAGACCTGCTCTGGTAGAGATTTTAATTGAATCTAGATCAGACGCTGTTGTTAAAACTGGGATGATTAGTAGGGCATATAAAATATTGCATAATAACTATTAGAATCAATCAGAGGAGGTTAAGAAACACTGGGAAGAGATACTGGAAAAACTATTTATAAGAGAACAATGGGAGGACATATGGATCTTAAGGAACAGACCTGCTCTGGTAGAGATTTCCTTTGAATCTAGATCAGACATTGTTGTTAAAACTGGGATGATTAGTAGGGCATATAAAATATTGCATGATAACTATAAGAATCAATCAGAGGAGGTTAAAAAAAGACTGGGAGGAGAAACAGGAAAAACAAGTTATAAGAGAACAATGGGAGGACACATGGATGGTTCCCAAGTATGCAACAAAGTTCGGAAGGTTTTGGATCTTTGTTTGCATAAGTATTTTATACCCCAAGCAGACTTCCAAGAATCACTTCTCCAGTAGACAGCAAATGTTGGCGTGATGGTAAAGAAAGAGGTATGTTTTGTGTGTAATGAGTTGGCAGAAATTAAAAATTCCCTATGGAGTACTCTATCAAAAATATTGGGTGAGCAAATGGCTATAACTAAGGAAATGATTCTTTTGGGCTATAACACAGGATCTGAATTGCCTCAACCTAGTAAGACCTTATTAAGTTTAGTTCTGTTGGCTGTCAAAAAGCAATTACTACAGAATGGAAATCAAAGTCTAAACCAACTGTATTTTACATACTGATTATTTTAAAAGATAAAAGAACTGGAAGAGGGAACTTTATAAAAGGGAAGGAGCAAATAACATAGAAATAAATGGAAACTGTGGGAAGAATAAAAGCAGAATAATTTTCAGGATGAGGAGGAATTAGGTTTAAGGGAAGGCAAGAATTTAGCAGTTTATATAATGATGATAGTTACAAAAAAAAGATATGTGATGTATAATTCATGTAGATGGAAATGTTAATATGGTCTGTCTTTTCTGTTAAGGTATATTTGCCTATGTATGAATTTAGAATTTAATAAAGGTGTTCAAAAAAAGAAAGATCTTTTTAAATAAATCACTGCAACCTGAGTGTGTCTGAATAAGCAACTTCCCTAGTATTCGGCAGGCATCAGTATGTTTACTGTAAAACAATACAGTCTTAACCCCCAAAGCATCTGACTGGTCACTAAAGACAACAGACAAGATACATAGCAAATATACTAAAGAATACTAAAGAATTCATTAAAACCTTAAAAGATATCTTAATGTTTATTAGTAACACAGAGTCTAGGATCCCTTATAATATGCAGCAGAAGCAAACAGCATCATTGCATATACATCAGAGATATTTCAAAAGGTGACCACATCACTCGAGTTCAAGTGTGATTACTAAAAGATAGGAAACAGCATTACTTAGGATGATGAAGTAATTATAGGTGACAACCATAAACAGACCATAAATCTGCCTCGCATGCAACATAAAAAAACAACAATTAGTCCAACTCAGTGTTATTAGTCAGATTTTCAACATACCATTACTCAACGTAATTAAATACACTCATGAATTTTTGTGTAATTTTAGAGGTAATACTAAATGTAAAGGTATTTAAACTTTATAACTGCATTAGTTAGCAAGGTTAAGTTCATTCATTGCACGTCCTCTGGGGATCAGTTAGGAGCACACATCATCACACTCCAAGTGCAGACTAAAAACAATGTAATATGTCCTAATTCTGAAACTATTTTGCCACAAACCATATGGATTGCATCAAAAGTTTGATCGGATTCGACAGCAATCAACTGTAAACTATACAATACTCTTTACTCCTTGCAATACACATTGCTAGCTATGGACTAAGTTAATTTTGGCTAGCATACTACTAAACTGCTGATGATGGGCATGCCCCACTCCCCCAAAGTCACTTATTAATGAAGGGATTTAAGTGAAAGGGAAAACCAAACAGCAACTTCAGTCTTGGTACTCAAAAAACATACTAGATTTTACCAGAAATGCAGCAGTTTAAGGAACAATTTGCATTATCAGCACATCAAATAAGCTAAATACTGAAAGCTTTTTTTAAGTTATTAAAAAAGAGGCACATTTTCTCTCTTGTAACAAGCTAGATGGTGTTATAGTATAAAAATCGATAGAAATGTAGGTAATTAAGCCATCAATGACAAGTTAATGTGTCAGTTACTGTAGATAACACCAACAGACAAGTTATGCAGGTAAAAAGGTAGGTAGAGTCTAGTTTGTCCTTGCTCAGTATACACAGGTTATATAAGCACAGATTGGATACAATAACAGAATTTTTATTGCCATGATCTATGAATCCTCAACAATACATACATTGTCAATCAAATGGATAGGGTTGCCACCTCTCCTGGATTGCCCAGGAGTCTCCCGAATTTTTACAGCATTTCCCGTCTCCCAGAAGTAATTCAAAAAACTCTGAAATGTCCAGGAATAATGACATTACACTCTTGCTTAACTGGAACTCAAGCAACTGGCATTCACTCACAGACTACCGCGCTCACTCTCTCCCACACACACACACACACACACACACACACACACACACACACACAGTCACTTCCTGATTCATACCTGCATTCATTTGATCTCACAAACACACACACACACACACACACACACACACACACACACACACACACACACACACACACACACACACACACACACACATCTACTTTAATATGCTTTCATAAAATTAGATGACTAGGCAGGCAGAAGGATTGATACACATTAAATAATTAAGTCAAAATTGTAGAGTTTGACAATATTTTGCCTCATAACATCAGAGGCAGTTGGTTAACTACAGCTAGCTTTTCCACTGTGACTGGACTTAATGAGGAGCTTATGATGATCTACCTCACTAGCTCAATGCAAGTGACATCATGTCAGAGAGGGAGCACTTAGAAATGTTATCACTTACTGCTCTGCTCTGCTGTATTAGCAGCTTTACACCAATTTACTTCTACTGCTGTTGTCAAAAGATGAAAAGAGACGTGAACCAAAGAGCACAGTAAAGAAGAAACACTATGCCCAGCCCTAACTTTCATTTTCCTTTTTCCTTCACCTTCGTCTGTCTTTCTCTAATGCATTATTTGCAGCAAATAAAATGATGCGTGCTTCCATGTGAATGAATAACTATTTGACTTTTTTTATACGACTTTGTAAGAACACTTTTCCTGTCTATAATTTCTAGTGCCTCTTTCTCCCCCTGCTTGTTCTTCCCTGACTCAGCAAGGCCAGAGGGTGGAGTTTAGAATCCCAAGAGTAAGTGAAGAAATGCTAGGAAGTGACAAAATTTAGTTTTTTTTTTTCTTTCATGGATGAATTTCAGGTAAGAGAAACCACTATCCAGAAGTCCAGACTGGGGCGTTTCTTAAGAAACAACACTTTTTATAGGGGAACCCACATTTTCAAAAGATTCAGCGCTGCCTTGTTTTCATGTTACCAGAAATTTATTTTATTTGTAGAATCTGGGTTGTTTCTGTGGGGTCAGTAGTACATTGCAGATGCATTATCATACTTTTGTGCAATATATGAAAGAAATTATTTTGTAGATAGCAAAACATTTAAATGTTTGACTCATTAGAGGACACAGTCACTCAAGTTAAGACTTCATCCTCAACCCCTTTTTTGCACGAGGTCGGGGTGTCACTTTATCAGTGAGAATCATCTCGAGACAAGGTTTACACTGCCGGGTGGCTAGCCCTGCCAAAATAGTACATCTGTACCACTCATCACTCACACCTAGTGCCAATTTAGAGTGTCCAAGCCTCCTGCGGCATGTTTTTGGAATGTGAGAGGAAACCAGAGCACCCAGAGTAAACCCACGTGACCGCACAGAGGACTTGCAGACTCCACACAGAAGGTACCCAAGAGTCGGACTGGAGAACTCTTGCAAGGAGGTGACAGCACTACCCACAGTATCACTGTGGCCGCACTCATATTAGGATTGCCGTGTGTAAAGTAGAGCAGGTGGTAAACCCAGAATAGGATAACTGAACAGTGGAGGTGAGCTGGGAACAGCTTGGGGCACGCTGCCTAGTGCAGTAATGTCACACCATTGAATGCTGTTACCTTCTTAAAACCTTACAGGAAATGTTTGTATTTTGGATGTCAAGTATACAATGCATGTAAGGAATTTTTTTACACAGTTCTTTCCCCTGGTTTGACAGCTTTTGTTACTGTGCTGAATATTTAGGAATAGGGTTGCCCTTGTCACCTCACCGTTTTTTTCTGGACTATCTGAAAATCAAATTAATTCTCTGGTAGTCCAGAAAACACTGTACAAACTCTGGTATTCTGTTTCAAAATGGAAACAGACTACCAGAGAGTTTCTTACATCGGCTGAGTTACTATGCTTTTTTACAGAAAAGCATAGTAAGTCGACTAAAAGCATGAATCAAGAATGGAAAAAGTGGCCGTTACCCATCAACTGATATAGTGACATCACAAAATAGGCGGGACATGGATGGGAGAGGGGTTGGGAATGAGCGGGGTTACGGCGGCATGGCCTTACTCCAGTTTTAGCCACAACGAAAGGTGGCAACCCTATAAATGGACTCCACTGCCAGTCTCAAAGAAAGAGTGGTATGAAGTTAATAACAGTAATGTCCCACATCATCATGATTAGAGTTCTATGGCAATCATAACAGTTTGAAAACATCCTGCACATATAACAAAACCTAAGAAGGAAAGATGCAGTAAAGGATTTTTCTTTATCTTACTTCTAGTCAATTTGGGGGGGGGGGGTTACTGGAAAAGTATAAGGTCTCTGGAAGATTTCTGATGCAGTGTTCATCTGAATCTGGCACAAATTTATTAACTTGAATAAGATGGAACAGTCCAGTGAAAGAATCATCTATTACTATGATACAATGCCTTTCTACTGCAAAGTAAAATAATGTACACTGTGTATGTCAGTATGTCTCTTAATTTCTCATAAGGCTACTTCATAGCAATTTATTAAAGTTCAGTCCTTTATGTGAAATAAATTCATGACCGGATACTATTCCTCCATTACAGGAATGTATCATTGAAGGCAAATTGACCTACAAAGGAAGCTTTTCCAAGTTATAAAAGTTAATTATAAATAACAATAATAATTTTAATGCAAAATTCTTGAACTTTTTAGATAGTTGTGGACTGAGTGACTCAACAGATGGTATTCAAGATTAAATCTTTGTTATTTAAACCAGTTAGTCAAACTTCTTCAAATTTACACTGGAAAGTTTTTATGCTAAAATATATACACAGAATGTTTGTTACTCCCTATAACATCTCCAAGTTTGATAAAATTACTTCTTCAGTCTGTTGGAGATGTAGTACAGTTGAAAAAGCTGAATGGACACAAGTTTATGGATTATGAAAAATTAAATGTATATTGGGAAGAAATAAGTATGTTTTTAAGGGGTTACGGTCTGCTAATTGTTCTTTAATTAGATCAGTAATACTAATGAATGTATCACTTCCTTTATCTGTAAAAAACAAACAACAAAAATTGTTCTGGAGTCTCGTGGCAGTAGCTAGAAAAGTTATTACAAAAAATTGGAAATCTAATTCAGTTCCTACATTCAAAGAAATTTACATTTAACATCAATACTATGTAAAACTGAAAAGAAGTGATCAGAATAAGATCTCTAAAACATGCCAATACTTTTAGTGGCTGGGATAGCCTTGAAATGCTGCTTTTGAAATACCAAGACTCTTGATTTATTAACAAGATTATAAGATTACCTTGCTGATTCAATGTATTCCTAACACTGTATAACAATATGTGATGTTGAATTTCTTCCTTTCTGTGTATTTATTGTAAATGTGTTAAGTTAATAAAAATGTTCTTAATAAATAAACCAGTTAGATTTGAAGTAAAGTTCTCTCAGTTTTTTTTAAATGTAATTGGGATGCTAATATAAACAGGTGCTTTCGTTTTTTCTTGTTCACCCTTCTCTCTTTTTCTTTGTCCAGTTTTGAAAAAATGTAAGCACTGCAATGAAAAAAGAATGAGGAGGGGAAGAGATGGGGGAGAGCACAAGGATCTGGTTAAGAGAGTATGACAAAATAAAAATCAGTGTGCTTTTTCCCATGCTTGCATAGGTAAAAACCATAGGTGTTCTCCAGTAACAAGTTTATTACAAAGCATGTAAATGAAAAAGAATACTGAATACTATAAGTCTTTCTTTCTGATAAGCAAGGTACTCTTAGCAGTTTTATGTCTGGTTTGCATGTCACTAGAAGACAATCTGATAAAGAAAACTGGCTTGGAGAAAGGAAAGCATTCAAGCGTTTTCTCAACTGGGAGAATTATATAGACATAAAAATGAAATAGCATTTACTAATAGCAAGGCTGTAGCATGAGTCTTAGTATGACTAACCTTTCTTTTTGGTTAACTTTAGCCTGTCTGTGTAGCTATCAACTTTAAACTTATGTTCTTATTAGGAAGCAAAATCTTCAATATTTGAAGATGTACACAGTTTTGTGTGTTATTGAAAAGTTCATGGAGGGGGGGTTGTTTGATTTGAGGGCTTTCAAAAAAACAAAAAGTTGTGTAAGATGTGACATGGGCGCAAATGGATATGCATGAAACAAATGCTGCTGAACAGTATACACATGTAACATAAAAGTTGGAACTGGACATTTAGCAAATGAGCAGTTATTTATTTATTTTACATTTGGTTACAGGGAAAGTCCGACTGGACAAAATACTTTTTTCACCTGAGGCCCAGGGTGAAAAGTTCCACATATAACAAACATTAACAATTACAAAAACATGACAAATGAACAACAGTATAACATTTTTTCATCCATGGAATCCAAGATAACAACACAAGACTGTACATCAACCAGGAAAAGTGTCCACTTATAATATAGACTAACATGTAAATTCCCAAAATTGTATACTGTTGGTCTGTCTTTCTTTCCTGCTAAACATAAGTGAAATTACAGTGCTGAGTGCAAGTAACATTAAAATTAAAGTACTGAGTGCAAATAACACAGCACTGAGTGCAGATTTTAGGCCCTTACATTCAACTTACCTCTGGTGTGGTGTCTTGAGCCAATAAGGGTATTCCCTGTAACCACTCCTACTGCCTTCTCTTTTCCCCCACACCCCTCTTTCCTCAAACAGGTTAAACTGCTACAATTCAGTACAGGCATCATTTTCAAATCTAGGTGCTTAGGATTTCCCTCTCTCTTCCCCCATTGGCTGACCTGGTGTGACTCAGAGTAAGTTTCTTCATTGTATGGAGTTTTTGTGTAACTGAATGACCTGCTGCTAAATTCTGATTCTGCACAGACTGCTCTTATTTTTTTCAGAGGCTCTATAAGTAGCTAGTGACTTTACCGAATTTCTGTGGTAATATTTGTGTTTAAACTGGACCTGTACCTAGAGAAAGTGTATAATCAGAGCTCCTACTTGCTGCATGTGTTTTTAATGTTTAAATTGCACACACACATTGAAGAAGTGCTTTTATGACTTGAATAACTTGGGCTAGCTATACCTGAAGTGCTTTTACTGGTATTTTTCCAGTTGTACAATTGTGAACAATTGATTTAGTTTTTCTGGTATATCTTTAAAATCTGGCAGGTGTTTATTTACTGCATTGCTCTCTTGCGTAGGTTTCTTACTTTACCCCCAAACGTTTCTGAATGTATTATTATAAAATAACTGCCTGTTGTTGCCTTCATGCTTACCCTAGAATCTCTGCTTTTCTCTTTTCCTAGTTGAACTCTACAGTTCCCTACAAAATGGTGTCTACAGGACTGCAATCAGTTTCTCTCAGCATTTAAACAGAGTAGGTTGCACACAAAATGCATTTGTTAAGCTTTCACTTACAGTGCTGTGTAATTAAGCAGGTCACCATATTGGTCAGCCATAGGCCTCTTTTTTTTTTCTACTTGAGTGTTTGCCTCCTTCCCCTGTAACTTAAGTAAACTGATTCTTACATTTAGAGCTATAATACTTACCTTATAGCTTAAGGACACCTTAGGAAACCTTGTAAACTGCAATAGCCCCGCTACGTTTGCCCTCACTATGCTCAGGCTCTCTTCGCTCCACTCCCTGCCCCCAATTCCTTCCCGCCCCAAGTACCTCTAAATTTATAGTACTATAGCCACTCCCCCACTTTCTAGATCCTATATGCTTTCATCTGGGATAATTCCACCCACCGCCATTCTTCTACCTACATTTTAATAGCACCTATTAGCTTTCATCTGGCATTCTCCCATCCCCCTTCCAGTACCTTTACCTCACCACTCTATCTTCTGGTGTTGCATCACCAGGTAAAACAGTTCCTTAACTCACTAGCTGAATCACAGATAATGATATACTCCTCTTTACTACCCCTCTTTTTCACACCATACCTCCTTACCTTGGATGAAAACCAGTTTCTCACGGGATTTCAGGTCCCAAAATGCCATACTATCACCCCAGATGTAAATCCTTCCACCTTCAACCATACTTACAGTACCAGATCCTATCCAACATCTTGCTCAGTCTATCAACATCTCACCCCCAGGCACATTAGCTCTAGATCCAAACACTACCACAAACTAATAAATTCCTGAAGTGCATCACCAAGTATAGACTCAACCTAATACTTGGTGGTGATAGTCACCCCAACCCTGGCCCACTCACGTCAGATACACATACCCCCTCTACTTGCAATCTAAGCTAAAAACTTACAATTAATAGGCCAACTAACTCTCTCCTATCCCGTCATCTCAATATTAGAAGCATTAATAACAAGGTACATGAATTGCATGCACTTCTGGATGTCCGCTCCCCTGAGATTCTCTGTTTATCTGAAACCTGGTTAAAACCTAACACCAAAGACAATGATGTGTTACCACCTGGTTACAACATACAAAGGCTGGATCGTGCTTTGAGGAAGGGGGATGGAGTAGCTGTACTCTATAAATCTGAGTTGAATGTCACCATAGATGTAATATAACCACCTCAGATTAATAACTGAGAGATTCTTGCCACCAAATTGCAACTTAATAAAAATAAATGCAATAATATCATCTGTATGTACATTCCCCCAGGTAACAATATATCTACACTTGAAGATATCCTGCACTGGCTATCATGTCACTACCCCCAAGAAACCCTACTACTTGGAGACTTTAACATAGACTGGGGCACCTGTTCCACAGAATCCCCAACCACCCATATTAACCTGCATGCATTTACACAAATTATATCCACCCCTACCAGGATAGGTAAACCCAACCAAAAAGAAAGCATACTTGACTGGGTACTCATAAATAGTCACCCCCAACTGTACACCTCTGGTACCCTACTTGATGGCCTAAGTGATCACTTTCTCACATATGTAATTAAGCACAAACCATTAATTCCCAACAACCCTTACTCAGAAAGGTTAGAAACAATAAAAACTTTGACCCTGCCAAATTCCAACAAGAACTAAACTCATGTAATTGGTCTATTCTAAAACACCTCCCCTTAGAGGAAGCAGTAGCATACTTTAACAACAAATTCCTAGAGATCCCTGATTTGCATGCACCTGTTCGTTCAAAGAGATCCAAGGCAAAAACTGCACCATGGCTTTCTAAAGAGTCTAAACTCAAAATTACCCTTAGAAACAAAGCTTGGGCTTTATGGCATTCTTCTAAAGACCCTCATGATCACATTAAATACAGGCAATCCAGGAACGAAATCAAAAAATCAATTTTATAAGACAAAAAACAATACTGCTGTAATTTACAGACAGTAAATCAAAATAACCCTCAGAAGTTTGGGGAAGGTTTAAACAATTTACTACATCCTGGACAAACTTCAACTCCAATCCCTGCTGCTACTATTGATAAACCCACTGAAGATGTTTCTGACAGTTTTAACTGATTCTTTACTGAGACAATTCAAGCCCTAGCTAGCCAACTACCTCCTAGCTCCCCTGGTCCTGAAAGTAGCACCCCTAGAAACCTACTCACATTCAGCTTCCAACCAGTTGCCACTTCACTTATCTGTACCTTGATCAAAAAATTAAAACCCACTACACTTTCTGCTGATCAACTCCCTGCCGAATACCTACAAAAATCATCTGATGCTATTGCTTACCCCGTCTCAACACTAATCAATCGAACCATAGTATAAGCTAAAATTTCCACCATCTGGAAAATATCCTACGTAATCACACTTCACAAAGGAGGCAGCTCTACTGAATTCTCCAATTATAGGCCAATAGCTATACTTTCTCCACTTGCAAAGATTATGGAAAAATGTATTCATAGACAACTCATGCACCAACTAATCCAGAATCACCTTATGGCAGACACTCAGCATGGCTTCCGTCCTCATCACAGCACTACTTCAGCCCTCCTAGCCTTTACCAATACCATAAACTATAATCGCAACAATAATTATATATCCTCAGCCCTCTTCTTGGATCTTTCCAAGGCATTCGATATGGTTGATCACCAACTTTTAATCCACACCCTGCAAACATTCTGTCTAGATACTAGAGCCCTTCAATGGTTTCAATCCTACCTGAATTGTCGACAGCAGGCTGTTCTCTGGCAGAACAAACTCTCTAACCTTCTACCTAACAACCTTGGAGTACCACAAGGCTCCATACTAGGACCCTTGCTGTTCTCCATCTTCATTAACGACCTTTATACTGTCATCCAAAAAGTCAGCTGTATCCAATATGCTGATGACTCAACTCTGATTTGCACAGCCACATCTCCAGTAGAGTTATGGTCAGCTACCCAGACCACCTTTAATACAATAGAAAACTGGCTTTCTGAACATCGTCTGATCCTAAATCCCAAAAAAACTAAAATGCTGTTATTTTCACCAACACGCAGGTCTACCACTTTCACCTTTACCATAAATTCAAATGATGGCACAATAATCTCCCCTGACCCCTCTACAAAACTATTAGGTGTCATCATACACAATAATCTAAAATTCGACCTACATGTTAACCAAACTATTAAAACCATCAATAAAAAACTAGGGTCACTTTACAGAATAAAAGCCTTCCTAACCCCTCCAGCTAAAATTGCCATAGCTCACTCTCACCTTCTTTCCTCCCTTCTGTATGCATCCCCTCTACTCTCAAATTAAAAAAAAAACTGTCCTTAACAAACTCTCAATTTGCTACAACCACATTGCCAGGTTTGCCACTGGGCTGCCTTTTAGGACACATCATTGCATCAATCTAAATCAGCTTGGGTGGCTTGAACTACCCAGCCTAATCCAGTATAACCAACTGATTATGGCCTATAAAATCCTCTATAATCCGGACAATACTCCTGCACTTAAAAATATTATCACCCCCTATAACAATCCTAGACCGCTTCGATCCTCTAGCAAACTACTAATTCAGACTAGCAAAATTAATAATACAGCCGGTGACTCTCTCTTTGCAAACTCTGCAAGTAGATCCTGGAACTCTCTTCCAGCTGTTATTACCTTACTTTCCACCTTAGGTCAATTTAAAACTAGACTCAAACAACATTTGTCACTTAACTGGCTATGTCAATGTATCAAGCCTGGCTAACTCTCTCTAGAATGTGCAAAAATCTGTTAACCAGTTTACTGTGTAATTTAATTTAATCCTGACTTGCGCTCAGGATTAACTCTAACCTGTGGAACTTGTTTAACTTGCTTACATATGTAATCTCTGTAAATAGTCTGTTTGTAATATGTAATGCTGGTATTATGTAATGCTGTATCTGCTTATCCCTGGAGCTTTTCTCCCCGGGCCTCCGCTGAAAATGGACATGCATCCAGTCAGACTATCCCGGTCAACAAATGTAGGATAAATAAATAAAATAAATGTACAGCTTCGCAAGAACAGAATAACACTATACATTTAAATTAAGGCTAAGAATACAATAGTAACAGTTACATTTCAACCAAAATCAATTAAACTCTAGTCTGTTTATCCAAAAATGACATTCCATATGTTCTGGTCATGACACAAATAAAGGAATACACAAATCTCTCTACCTGGAAAGGTATTAGGTGAGAAGAGTAGGCGAGAAATATGAGGAAAGAGACTAGCAAGATAGAAAAAGATCAACAGTCAGAAAGTGAGGGAGGAAGATTAATTGTGGGTGAGCAAAAGTCAGAGAGTGAGGGAGAAAAGTTACATATAAAAGGTGGCAATAATAACTATATAAGAAAATGATGCTTTCTGTAATGTCTTTCAATCTAAATGGTCTTACAGATAAATATAAAAAAGAAAGAGTAGTGAACTATATTAAAAAAATGTAGAGTGCAAATAGCTATGCGTCAGGAGACACGCCTGGAAAGAAATGAACGTGTGAATTTAGTAAAGAAAGGTTTGCAGGATGGTTATTCAGCGGAATCTTTGGGGCAAAGGAAAAGAGGAGTACTTATATTAATTGCAAGAGGAGCTCCAACAGTGCTAGAAGAGGGTAAAAAGATAATAATGGAAGATACAAGTACTATGGCGCTACTGGCTAGGGAGGAGGACTGCACTGGCATGCATTTACATCCCCTAAAACTGCTATAATGTAGCTTAAGAAATTTTTGGGAGAAATATTCAGCTTTCAGCAAGAAATATTACTTATAGGTGGACTCTGGAATTTGGTTTGCAACAGTGAAGAAGCATCTGGAGTGCCTAGAAGGGATAATATAAAAAGGGAGGGTAGATTTTTTAAGAAATTTATGAAAATGTTTGTAATGGAAGAGGTGAATTCAGTAGTAGGAGTTTGGAGAGAATTTACATATCATCACCGAGATACAATAACTGGACTATGCTAGATAGATTTTATATCTCACAGGAACACATGCATTTAGTTGAAGGTCTTGATATACACCCAATAACTATTTCAGGTCATGCACCAATAATAACTAAAATAAAAATGCAAGGCAATGAAATGAAAATGACACACTGGTGCTTACCCACCTACCAGTTGAAAAGAGAGGAATTTAAGGAATGAGGAATGGGTTGTGGAATTAATTCAGGAGCTGCTAGAGAAGACAGATTTGTCTTCTGAAAACATAGCTAAGTAGTGGGATAAAGTTAAAGTGGAATTTAAAACTAGGTTGGAAAGAAAAGAAAGGCAGATATGGCTAGACAGTAACAAGAATTGTTCAGAGGGATTGACAAATGTTAAAGTATTGCAAAATAGAGGCAATCTCTCAAAACAAGAAAAGGAGCAACTGCAGAATGATAAACAGAAAATAAAAGGATTACCTTAATAATATGCATGAGTTTAGAAAGATTGCTGTTAAGCAACTGTTTTTTATAATAATTCTACAGCGCAAAAACTTCTAGCACAACAACTCAGGCAAAAAAAGTGAAAAGGGTGGTCACCAAGCTTAGGGAGCCTATAACAAGGAAGATAACAAAAGACCCTGTAGAAGTATTAGAAATATTTCGGAAATTTTAGGAAAATGTGTATAAAGCAGTGAAATATGGAAATCAAGAAAAGGTACAAATGGAAATGCTTATGGAAGAATTAAAGATGCTAAAGTTAGAGGTAGATGATGCTCAATTACTAATAGTTAAGATAGGAAGGGATGAGATAAAAATGGCTATGTATAACCAATCTACAGGAAAGTCCCCAGGAATAGATGGTATTCCTGTGGAAGTTTGGAAATGAAGATGGAAAAAACTGATACAGATCTGGAAGGTTTTGTTTAACAGTATTTTAAGAGGAGGAGAAGTTCCAGCATCCTGGAAGAAGGCAGTGGCAACGGTAATACATAAAGAGGGTAAATATCCATCGGCTACAGCTTCATACAAGCCCATTTTAATACTAAACCATGACTATAAAGTGCTTATGTCTATAATGGCTAAAGGAATGGCAAAAGTGATACCAAAATTGATAGATATGGATCAGTGTGGTTTTGTGGAGGGGAGGCAAACATTTGACAATATTAACAGAACATTGATGATCCAGAGGAAAGCAGAATGTAAGAAAGTACCACTTTTATTGGTGGATCTTGATGCAGAGAAAGCATTTGACAGAGTAGACTGGGACTTCATGAGCAGGGCAATGGAAGCATTTGCTTTCCCTGATACAATTATAAAGTTGATTACAAGAATATATGAGGGATCGGAGACACGATTTAATGTGGGTTGGGTCTTCTCAGATAATTTCTGCTTGATTAGAGGAACCAGGCAGGGTTGTCTGCTTTTCTCTTTGCTGTTTGCATTATATTTAGAACCACTGGCAAAGAAAATAAGGCACTCAGAAATTCAAGGATATAATTAGTATGGTAGTCAGGAAAAAGCTGGCTCTATTTGCAGATGATATTATTTTATACATGACAAAGGCAGAAAGGGACATTGCAGTATTGTGGAACATTTTAAGACGGCTTCAAATTTTCTCGGGATACAAAATTAATGAAATTAAAACAAAGGCAGTAGTGGTAAATTATGTACCCATACATGAATTGGTCTAACAATATCCATATTTATGGGAGCATGATAAAGTTAAGTATTTAGGAGTATAGATTAGAAATTACTCTGGGTAGACACTAAACAGAAGACAATAGAAAAACTGAGAAATTGGAAGTTTTGTTATATGATATGGATACTAAGATACAAGCCATTAAAATGTTTTTAGTCCCTTTAGTCTTATACACAGGTCAGGCATACTTTTATCAACCGGATGGGAAATTGTGGGCAGCAATTAAAAGATAGTTGAAGGATTTTGTCTGGGAAGGGAAGACAGCAAGGGTCAAGTGGGATAAGCTGATTCTACCAATAGAACAAGGTTGACTAGGATTACCTAATTGGAGGGCTATTTTAGAGCAACACAGTTAAGGCTCTTATACATAGCACAGGCAGAAAACTATAATTAAAAGTGGAAAGGGATGATGCTTACGCAGGGAGGAAGCTCAAGAAATAAAGAGAGTTTGGGATTTTGGATACAGACTCTTAAGAAGAACAACCAAAATCATACAGAATATTATATTCATAAAATAGCAGGGAGTATTCTAAGAACCAAACCAGCACAAGAATGAAGAAAAGAGATTTTGCCCATAAGGTTGACTGTGGTCAGGGATACAGATAATAGGCAAGAGGGGAATGGAATTTATTGGAGAAAATTGGCAAAGGAACCAAGGTATTGGGAGCAAATAACCAGAAAGTGAAAGATAACAGAAGGGGAAGAGGCCAAAAATGTATTTGAACTGCAGGTTAGACATTGCCTTCCCTATCAAAGATTGATATCAGAGTATAGGCAAAGGAAAAGAAATAGGAGACTCCTAAATGAAAGACCAGCACTGGTAGGGTTTTTACTAGAATCTAGAACAGAATCTGCTGTTAAAAAATGAATAATTAGTAAAGCATATAAAATACTGCTTGACAATTATAAGAATCAATCAGAAGAGCTTAGAAAGGATTGGGAGGAGAGATTAGATCACAAAGAGACAATGGGGGGGGGGATCTTTGTATATCTCCCAAATATGCAACAAAGTATAGAAGATTTAGGATCTTTGCCTGGAAATGTTTACATAGATATTTTTATACCCCAAGTAGACTCCAAAGAATTTTTCCTCGGGTGGATAGCAAATGTTGGAGGTGTGATGGGCAAGAAAGAGATAGCTGGGAACATGTTTTTTGGAGGTGGTATGAGCTGGCAGACTTTTGGGATTTCCTACAGACCGCTCTGTCAGAGATGTTGGGTGAGCAGATTGGACTGACTGGGGAGATGATTTTTTGAGTTATGCTACAGAATCGTAATTGCCTAGACATGGCAAAGCCTTGCTGAGTCTAATTATGGTGGCTGCCAAAAAAGTAATTACTAGAAAATGGAAATCAAAGTCTAGACCAACTTTACTAGAAGTAGTGAATATAGTAAACAGAGATAAAACAAATGGAACTGGGATATTTAGAGAAGGGAAGGAGCAAACTACATAGAAAAAATGGGAATTATGGGAACAGTATATGTACAGCAGGAATGAGGGTTAAGACACAGGATTTGAATGAGCTGTATAATGCTTAACTGACAATGACTGGAAGGTCTAGAAGTGATTTATAATTTTTACAACTACAGTTGTTTCAATGTTGTCTGTGATGTAAACTGTTTGCAACTAAAGTGATAACATTTTCTATGTTTTTCATTTTTATAAATGTAAGATTGCCTTTGTCATATGTGGAAATTTAATAAAGATGTTGGGAAAAAGCACAGGAATGGAGAATGTAAATTCTGCAAATAGGGATTATTGCAATTAGGGGTAGACAGAGCAAACAAGAGGGTGCTGGAATTTATTGGAGGAATCTGGGGAAGGTAACAAGATGTTTGGGAACAAATAATTAGAAATGGGAGGTAACAGAATGGGAAGAGGGCAAGAGGACATTTGGACTGCAGGCGAGAGATTGCCTTCCATATGAGAGACTGACAACAGAGTATAGGCAAAGAGAAAGGGATAGAGGAATCCTAAATGAAAGACCTGCACTGGTTGAGTTTTTAACTGAATCTAGAACAGATGCTGCTGTTAAAAAATGGATAATTAGTACAGCATATAAAATACTGCACGATAACTATAGGAATCAATCACAGGAGTTCACAAGATTGGGAAGACAGATTAGATAAGCAATTTAAAAGAAACAATGAGAGGACATATGTATAGCTCAAAAATATGCAGCACTGTCTAGAAGATTTAGAATTTTTTGCCTGGAAGGGTTTAAATAGGTACTTTTATACCATAAGCAGACTCTAAATATCTTTCCTCAGGTGCATTGCAAATGTTTGAGGTGCAATGGAGAAGAAAATGGCAACTGGGGAGCATATGCTTTCAGAGTGTAATTAGTTGACACACTTTAAAAATACCCAACAAAGTACTCTGTCAGAATACTGGGAGAGCACATTAGTGTAACTAAGGAAATTATATATATTTTTTGAGCTGGTTAAAGGATCTTAATTGCCTACACACAGTAAGGCATTAAGTTGAATTCTGGTGGCTGACAAAAAAAGCAATTACTAGAAATGGAAATCAAAGTCTAAACTAACCATACTTGAAGTGAAAACTGTAACAGAGATAAAGTAGTAGGAAGTGGGATCTTTAGAAAAGGGTAGTAGTAAGTTATATAGAAAAAAAACAGAAATTCTGGCAAAATATATGCAGAAAATGTTTTGGGGGAGGAATGAGGTTTAAGAGAAGGCAGGAATTGAATCTATTTCTGTAATGTTGAATTTGACTATATTGTACAAAACAATATATGTAATGTATAATGTTAATGTGAACTCGTTAGCATGGTTTGATTACTTTTGTATAAATGTACGTTTGCCCATGTCACAAGTGATAATTCAATAAAGGTGTAAAAAAAAAAAAAAAAAGCATATTGTAACATTTAGGAAGCACCTGTCCATACCAGCAACTAACATGTCATTAAATGTTCTGTACAGAGCTGCTGAAATAAGTATTAAGCCTTTCTCACACTTCTTTAACACTCATTAAGTGCTTGCTGCTTGATGATGGGGGGAGAGTATCTGATTCTCAAAATGACCTAAATTCTTTGTTCATAAGGCGAGGAAGAACAGCAGGCAAAAATCACACCGATGTTATGGAACTGCAAGACCCATGGTGTACAGGTGTGCGCATATCTCATACCATAATTTTTATTGTCTCAGGTATATTGGCAGGCTGCTAAAAATTCTGAATTACTTTAAAACAGAGATGTAGTTGATTCATCAATCTCCTTTACTTGTGATTAGTTATGGTAAATTTGCCTTGCCAGTTGATTTGTTCACTTTGTTGTTACTTGTGCTGAATGCCAGTCTTCCTCTTCTCAGATTCCACATATTTCCTCTGGATTCAGGCTACATTTTCCTGCCTGTTACCCCAGTATTACTGACTTAAGAGAGAGATATTAAACTGAGAGAACTTGGATTAATGTGAATTTGCTGCCATATAATAAGTCTAACTCCAAGAGTCATCATTATCTGCTCTTTATAATTCATCATCTTTTCTGAGAAACTCCTAGATTAGGACAGGCAGAGAAAATAGTCAGCAAAAATTGAGAATGTCCCCTAACAATCAGGGACATTGATAGTAATGCTTACTACAGAAAGAATATAGGATAATATACATTTTTAGTAACAGGGATAGGGGTTTGAGAAGGTCTGCACAGGACATATTACTTACACCTTGCATTATTTTAGTGAGGAACCTCGGTGGACATTCCAATTGCTGGATGATCCTGGTTAAGTATATAGCACAGGAGGCATTGTACTCAATGATAGGTCTGGTGACTCCTGGATATAGTGAAACAATGGCCTCCTTGGACCTAGATGCCATACATTTGTTTATAAGTTATCCAACACAGAATGAGCTCCTCACTACTTTAGACATATGATGGTCAAAAGCTAAATTACTGTCTACACATGTCCCCAAGTCCCTGACTACTGGATTGACGCTTAGGAATGTGTTATCAATATGTTAGTTACCACAGGTGATGACTTCCCAAATGATACTATTATGCATTTAGTTTTATTCTATGGCTCTGACACAAGTTATTTACCTGTTTAAAATCTTTCTAGAGAACATTAGTGTCGGGGGAGGAATTTTATGACTCTTCCTAATTTGCAATCATCTGCAAATTTAATCAATCAAAATTTACTGATGACTGTAAACAGGGCAGAGTTATGCACTAATCCACTCATATTAAACTGCTCCAACAATGGCTAGAATATGCACACACCTCATGTACTGAGAATAGTCTCATGCTGAATGCAAAAAAGTGCAGTGTAGCAATGTTTAGTAGAAAAGCTGCTCCCATCTTATATGTTGTAACTGGTACCCCTCTTCAAACAGAGGGGGTAACAACAGATTTGAGTACTTATGTGGACAACTCTCTCTCTCATTTGACCATCATGTTTCCACAGGTTAACCAAACTGCTACTTTATCTGACTTTAAGGCTAGTCTTGATGACTGGAAAGTCGTGATGACTGGAAAGTCGTTCTATATGACCAAGTTAATTACCAGGGAGAATATCTTCAACATCCAAAGACATCAACCTACCACTATACTCTTCCCTCATCAGACCCATCAGCAAATGTAATGCCCCTTTGATATATACAGCTCCAATCATACTGGTCAACTGGGAAAGCCCCAATGATTTTAACAACAACAACAAAAAAAAAAGACTTAGATCCTTCAACTATCAGGGCAGATTAATACAATTCCCCTTATACTCAATAGCCTACTGGCTGCTTTGAGGAGACCCAAGTCTCACTTTTCAAGCCGTGAAAGCCCCAGTTCTATTTGGCTTCCTATTTCTTTGCAAAACCAGTGATTCCTCAAACATCCATACCAGGGGGATACATTTACTCCAACAAATTAACAAGACACACTGGAGGGATGGGTTCTTAACTTATTGTATTCCCAGCCTATGGAATAAGTTATCACTACAGGTTAAATAAAACACTATTTTGTCTCCCTTTAGAGCTAGTCTTGATGACTGGAAAGGTAGACACTAATTCAAATCATGGTTATCATGCAGGTCTTTGACTGATTTGGAAGGTGAGCACTATTAAGACCTTTTAAAAGGTGGCAAGGACTTTTGAGTTTTCTACTTAAAAATGATAGGCATCTTATGGTCCTTGTGATCGTTTGTCTAGTATTATTCTTATGTATATGTAATTCCTCCCAATTACTCATGTGCCACTGATGTAACTGTTTTACTTACAGATATGATATATGAGCTGAACCTATCCCTCAAAAAAAAAACTTAAAAGAAAATGCATATAAAATAAAACGTAATAACTAATTTAGGAATTATAACTGCACAGCTCCAGGACATACAATTAATATGTTGGACACGTCAGTTCCGTGTAACAGCAGAATTACAGAAAAACAATCTGCTTGGGAGTGTTTTATTTTTCTTCTGTAACTAGTATGTAGTTGTGTTTTAGTCTTACTGTTCTACGTTATTAGTTTAAATGGGGTGCTTTTCTCCCCAGTCCACTTTGAAAATATCTTTGTCCAGTTCGGCTATATCTGGCCAAAAAATAAAAATGAATAAACAAAACCTTTCAGAAATAGATATATAGAAAAAAATGAATATAGCTAACATTTTAAACATTTTCTAGTCACCTTGTTTACACTAAAAAAAGTCACGGATGAACCCCTTAAAACATCAAGCATTGCATCCTGAGCAAACAAACCTCAACTAGTGGTTAACCTGCATGTCTTTGAATTTCTACTAAACAAGGACACAATATGCTTATTTAGATTTTCTGATGTTGAATTACTCATTCCCTGTTTTCCATCATAAATCACTATATGTACAGTTTCTAAGAACATGCCTGAAGTGATTCCTTTGTATTTGCATTTTTCTGTCCTTTTGTGCTGCTGTCAGGATAAGTTTAGGGCAGTGAGGGAGGGTTAATCATACCCCACAGACACAACTGTTTATTTAAATTTCTTGTGTAAGGCTTGAGTTGTCCGGTAGTTTAAATAAATGAGTTAAGTCACTATGGAGCTGTGCTTCAGGGTCTTAGAAGAGAAACCCCACTGTATGAGTCTAAAACCTTTTTAAGTATAGCATCAGATCTTCAAGCTGCCCCAGAATATGCAGAATGATTCTGGTCAGCTGATAAAACACTCTTAAAATAAAGAATACTCAGATCTGCTTCAAGTTACAGCACAATGGCACTAAATATACAGAACCAACTGATATTGCCAACATCTTGGCAGATAAGTTCAGTGCTAACTTTACCCCTCACTCATCCCCTAAAGGGCCCATCTCTATACCAGAAGAATGCAAAGTTCCTGTAATCACACCTGCACAGGTAAAAAAAAACACACTCTCCAAAGCCAAGAACACAGCATCCATGGGACCTGACAACATCCCAGGCTGCGTTCTACATGAACTACAGAATGAACTGGCACCCCACCCAAGTACCATGTTCAATCATAGAATCACCTCAGGCTTTGTGCCCACTGGATGGCGCACAGCAACAGTCATCCCACTCCACAAAGGGGGGAGCCACCATGGACCCCAGGAACTACTGCCCCATTAGCCTGACGAACCTGGTCTGCAAGGCTATGGAACGTATCATCATTGAACTTATAAACAATGAGATTGGTAATCTCCAAACTCTGGACCCTACCCAGTTCGGGTTTGTAAAAGGCAGATCATGTCTCCTAAACCTGATAGACTTCTTTGAAGCAGTCACCAAAGCCGTAGATGAGGGTAAGGTGGTTCACACAGCCTATCTAGATATCGACAAGGCTTTCGGCACCATCCCCCACTCCAGAATTATAGATAAAACTCACTAACTAGGTATAAATCCCTATGTCACAAGATGGGTTGCCAACTGGCTCACTGACAGAACCCACACTGTGAAAGTAGCAGACTCCAAATCCAGCTTCAGACCAGTGACAAGTGGAGTACCACAGGGTTCAGTCCTAGGTTCTCTCCTGTTTGGTATCTTCTTCTCTGAAGTACAGGATAACACAGAAGGTCTTTGGCTAACAAAGTTTGTGGATGACTGCAAACTAGGAGCCATGATCAAAATTCCTAACAATGTGGACATCCTACAAACGGGCCTCACTGAGACAGATGCCCGGTGTCAAAGCCATGGACTCAAGTTCAATGCCAAAAAGTGCATTGTCATCCCTTTTGGTAAAAACTCTGTACCCATGAACTACCAAATAGGTGGTAGTCTACTCAACACCAAAGTGTGATAAGAGACCTTGGGACACTGGTGGACAGTAGTCTCTCCTTTGATAATCACATCGCCACCGTAGTCAGGAAATCCTTCTACATGGCACACCTCATCACAAAAGGTTTCTCATCCAGGGAAAAGAGGTAATTGTTCCCCTCAACTCATCACTCATTAGACCCATTATAGAGTACAACGCCCCTTTTGGTATGTACATCACAAGACATCTACAACAACTGGAAAGGCCACAGAAATACCTCACAAACAGGATTACCAGCCTCAAACAGATGACCTACGCAGACCGTCTCAAAAAGCTCCAGCTTTACTCTGTCGCATATTGCCTACTCAGAGGTGATCTCTGCCTAACATACAAAGCTATGTCAAACCCAAAGCTGTTGGACATGCTCCACTTAAAGAAATCCTAATCTCTCCGAGCTATACGCTCTAGGGACCTAAACCTTGTCACCACAATAAACAGAACATGCAGGAAGGATAGATTCCTGTCCCAGAGACTTCACATACTCTGGAACAAACTACCTATCTATATCAAACAAATCTCCTCATTAGCACTCTTCAAGAAAAATCTTGATGACTGGATGGGAGATAGGAAATTCACCCCAGGGATCATTTCTGTGGCTCTGCTTGACAGGGGCACACAAAAACAATTTTCTTGGGTGGCAAAAGCTAGGGTACTGTTTGGCTAGGCTTATATAGGCCCTAGGGCCAATAGCCTAGTACCTACCTATGAATATGGTAGATTAATCTGAGTAAATTGAGAGGGTGGCCACGGTGGTGCAGTGGTTTGCGTTGTTGCGTCACAGCAAGAGATTCTCTGGTTCAAACATTAGCTGGGGTGCCTTCTGTGCACAGTCTGCATGTCCTCCCTGTGGTCACGTGGGTTTCCTCCCACATCCCAAAGACATGTTGTAGGTGGATTGGACACTCAAATTGGCCCTAGGTGTGAGTGTGTGTGTGTGCCTTCCGTGGAAGGTTGGGCGCCGGGCTGGCAACTCGAAACCGTAAAACTCTACTGCCAGTCATGAGCAGACAGATGATCCGCTGTGGTGACCCCTAACCGGGAAAAGCTGAAAGAAGAAGAATCTGAGTAAATTGAGAGCATTACATTTTTAATGAGTCCAGAATTACCATCTACATTTGGCACTTTCTGTGCAACGTTAGTATGATTCTAAATAAGTTCTCATCTTTTTAAATACTATAAGTTAGTAAAGGTTAATTTTTTAAAATTCATTTACATAAATGAAGCGTACCTTCGTTAAAGGTTGTGCATCAGGGCCGGCAACTCGGCACGTAAAAATTTACTGCCAATCATTTTGCGGACTGGTGTTCTGCTGTAGTGACCCCTAACCGAGAAAAGCCGAAAGACACAACATTTACATAAATGAGGCCTCCACTATGCATAATTAGACTGCAGTTGTAAAGTACTTAATCAACCACAACCAACTGACACATATCAATGCCTTTCACTACAATGGCACAGATCCAAACAATTGTTTTCCCCGGGGGGGGGGGCCTACACCTCCCAAGTTATATACAAACTTGCATGTGAATGTCTATGAGATTGACTGTCTTGCAGTCGTACAAGCACTTCTTGCAATTACATCACTTATTTGCATGGAGCTTTGTTATGAAATCCAATCCGTAAAGCTGTATGACAACATCCTGTTACAACCAAAGATTAATACTGGCTTAGAAGTAAGCCATCATTTTGAGGGTATACCACCACAGATGACTGCATGTGGCTGGGGTACCATGTTTTATTTTTTTTTTTGGGGGGGGGCCTTAAAATACTGTTTTAAACAAAAAATGGCTACAGCCCTGACAGTATGTTGCCCCAACAGATGATCTTAGACTATTCAGTAACTACAGAAACGTTCTGCTACTATTTTAACGCTGCAGCCTGCAGCAATCATCAGCCCCTTCAAATGAAACGATAGTATCTAGACCTGCAATGACAATTAAATGGCACTGCTTTGTTTGAATTGTCATAGGAGGTACTACAGTCAGCCCAATTCTGTGTTACTTGCTCTATACGAATCAATATTCCTAGCCAACACATTTTATCTCTTGCTTTCTCTCATTTTTCCAGCACAATAAAAAAGTTGTTGTTCTGGTCTTGCCCTAACTTTGGTAGGGTCTCTGTCTTTGCACACAGTGCAGGCTGGAGAAGTTGTTTGACCGCAACTGAGCTACAAAATATAAGTATCTTTTGATTATTTTTACAGATTACTGTTTTTATAATTTAATATATATAAAGCACTTTGTCTATTCAGAATCTTCACAAATCCTTATCTGTTTAAAAACTTTAATTTGACTCTGTAGTGCTTTCTTATTTTGTCCCACCCTCCCTCCGTGTTGGTGTCTTGCTCTTATACTTGGTGGCTTTGCAGTTGCCCGCCCCTACTGTGACACACCTCCCAGTCTAGTGTCATTATCTCATTCTTCTTAATACAGAGAGAACATTTGATAAGGCCTTCTGTTCCTCCTTTTTCCCTTTTCAAAAAGTAAAACAAAACTTTTTTTTCTTTTTCGCCTGAACCTTCTTGTGTTCTGACTGTCCTTCTCAAACATATTGGAAATATACAGTATATTTCAGAGCATTTGTTATAATTGTATTTGCTATAACTGATTTAAGTATTTTTTTCTGGCTTTTTGAATATTTACTGCTTAGCGACTGCATCTTAGCCTGTTTATACAGCTCTGCATTCTATTTAAACTGTTGTTGTGTTGATTAACTGTTTTGCACTCTTAAAAGGTTATTTGTTGCTTAATTTTACCTGTAGGCTAACACACTCAAGTGTGCTAGCCGCTTAAAAGCATTTATAGCATTTACTGTCTGTTTTTTCCTTGTCTCTGTAAAAAAAAAAAAAAATCTCTTGTTTTCTCACCTTACTGAACTAGAGTAGTCCAGTTTCAGAGTTGCTGATCCCTGGGCTTTGTATTTAGTTCCTGTTACTGATCCATTGCCTTATTAGGAAGGAGGGAAGTTTCTTTGCTTACCAGTGGGAGTGGGAAGCACTGAGCAGCCTTTTTGTCCGAATTGGTGAAGTTTCAGCCAGAAACTAGTAGTCCATTGGTCGTTTTGGGCCAATTCCTGGCTCCCTTCAGCCCCCTGCTATAAAACACGCTAAACGCGTGTTAGCGCCGATGAAGAGAGTTGCCACTGTTGCACACAAGAGCAGCGGCGGTTAAACAAGGTTAAACTATTCGGGCCATCTAAATTCCACTCTTCAAATTTTCCCTTAGAACTACCTTCCTCGAGCTGTACTGCTGATCTAACCAGCATATCCTATAACTGAAAAGTTCATCTCTACTTGATTCCCAAGTAGACTATTCTCTATCTGTAAAGCCTAGCACTTACTCCTACAGTACTTGCACCTTGATAAAGCACTCTTATTATAGATAGTACCCCACCAGCCTAAAACCCACTTCCCGAGTCCTTTGAAAGTCTCTTTATCTACTACTTCTAGTATGTCGAGGGATCAGTTGCTAGTGTCCTCTCCAGCTCAACTGGTGAACCTGGGAATATTGAGGCAATGTTACAATTGCCTCATGTACACAGACAATCCTCTCCTTCTCCCACAAAACACAAATTCATGCGAGAGATGCAACTATACGGCCAAACTGGGGGCTGAGCTCTCTCAACATAGGACTGGCAAGACCAGACAGGAGGAGAAGGTAACCACACACAATACATACCCAGTCACACATGGTACCATCACAACTTCAAATCATACACATACTCACACAAAGACATACTCGGAGGCTCTGATCAAAAATTTACCAAAACAGCAGAGGCCACCAAAGCAGACACCCAAACAACTACCACCTCACGACCCAACACATGCAACACATAGACCACACAGTCAGAGTGTCAAACAGTCACAGCCCTTAAGGCCAAACAAAATGCCAGACACACTTGTCATTGGTGATTCCATAGTCAGACACACTGACGTCCCGCTCACCAGACTGAGTAAGGAGAAGGTCACAGTAAGCTGCCTGTCGGGCGCTAGAATCCGCCACATAACGCAAGCACTCAGGTCTCTTAACAGCAGGTACAAGTACGACTCAGTCATTGTCCACGCTGGTGTCAATGACCTGAGACGTACCTCGTTGGACTACATGAAAAGGGACATCGAGGAGCTCTCTGATTATGTAGCCCAGGCAGGTATGACCCTGACCTTGAGCAGTATCCTACCTTCACCTAGAATGATGCCACAATACAGTGATAAGATGATCAGCTTTAATAATTGGCTTAAATTCTGGTGTCATTCAAAGGGGATCCAATGTCTGTCTGCCTGGGATGACATGCTGGACAAGCCACGCTGCTTCAAGGGACGGCTTGCACCTGTCACCCTGGGCTTCCGGATATTGGCAAAGGCTCTTGCCACCCCATAGTGCCTTTTTAGGCAAGGCTCAAATTCTAAACCTACCACCCTAGAACACCAAAAGGAAAAAACTAAGGGTAATGCTGCTCAATGCCAGAAGTCTCAATCTCAAGATGCACGCACTCGAGGCCCTTCTCAATATGGAGAACATCGATGTCTGTGCTGTGACAGAAACCTGGTTCAAGGCTCCTGAGAGCACCCCAGCACTAACAGGTTTCACCTCATATCATGCGTTCTGGCCCCAAAATCCGGACAACACCAAGAAAGGAGGGGTGTCCATATTCATAAAGGACACCCACACCTCAAGGTTGGTGGCAACGCACGATGCATCGGAGACCATCCAGGTGCAATTAACCATAGGCAAGACTGCTCTGCAATTTGTAGCATGTTACAGGCCACCCTCTCAAACTCAGGAACCTCACATGGCCTTCCTGAAAACATTGGAGGGATAAATGTATCTCCAAACACCATCATACTAGGTGACTTCAACTACCCTAATATAGACTGGGAACACTACTCAAGCCCGAACACTCTAACCCAAAGATTCCTGGAGTTCATAAACTCAAATGCCATGGAACAACTAGTCACCATCCCCACAAGAGGAGAAAACATACTTGATCTCATCATCACGAACATGGGATCAAAATGTTCAACACCGAAGTATACCCCTCACTGGTGAGATCAGATCATAAACTAATCTTGCTGGAGGTCCTCATCCCGCCCCACCTGAAACAAAAAGACCACAGTGAAAAACTTCTCAAAAGCCGATTTCACACTTCTAAAAACTAGTGTGGTCTCCTTTAAGGCCCCTGAGCCAGTGGTAAACATTACTCAAACCGCTGAATCACTTACAAATGCCTTCTACCAGCACCTACAGGACTGCATGGATCAGGCAATCCCAAACAAAACTAAGACTCTCTGTACCAAAGGCAAGCGTCCAGTCTGGTGGACCCCAGCCATAAACAAGCTCTACAACAAAAGGAGGAAGCTACTACAAGATAGAGCAAAATCCTTGAAAGGTAAGACACCTTTGATCATTATAAGTAAAAACTAAGAGCTCTCATAAAATCATCCAAGGCAAATTTTGAGAGAAAAATCGCCAAGGACTCTAAAGACAATCATAAGGCCTTCTTTAGCTATGTTAGAAACCTAGGAGGAAACTCCCAGATATGCTCAGAATTAGTTCAAAATTATGTGAAAATTACTGAACCTACACACATTGTTAACATACTGGCTGACAGGTTCAGTGCAAACTCCCCAAAAGGAGAGATATCTATTCCAGAGGATTGTAGCCCCCAAACATCTCCAACGCCCAGGTGAGAACTGCCCTCACTAAGGCAAAAAACACAGCATCCATGGGACCGGATGGTGTCCCCGGCTGTGTGCTTCATGAACTCAACGAGGAATTAAACCCACAGTTAGGACAGCTGTTTAATCTTAGCCTCACCTCAGGATACGCACCCAAGGAGTGGCGCAGCGACTGTGGTCCCACTTCATAAGGGCGGTGCCTCCACAGACCATGGAAATTACCGCCCCATTAGCTTGACAAGCCTTATCTGCAAAGCCATGGAGAGGATCATAATGGAACTCATAAATAAAGACATAGGGAACTTGCAGACTTTGGATCCAACCCAGTTTGGCTTTGTCAAAGGCAGATCCTGCCTCTTAAACTTGGTTGACTTTTTCGAGACAGTCACCAAGGCCATTGATGAGGAAAGGCAGTCCATACAGCCTACCTCGACCTGGCAAAGGCCTTGACACAATACCCCACTCAGGTATCATCGAAAAACTCATCAGCTTGAATGTAAACCCATACATCACAAGATGGGTTGCAAACTGGCTAAGTGACAGAACCCACAGGGTCAGAGTTGCTGGAGCCATGTCAGACTCAAAGCCTGTCACAAGTGGTGTCCCACAGGGCTCAGTCCTGGGTCCACTCTTGTTCGGCATCTACTTTTCTGAAGTACAAGCAAACACAGGAGGGTTATGGCTGACAAAGTTTGCAGATGACTGCAAACTGGGCCATAGTCGAAAACACATCTGACACAGATATCCCCAGAAGGGCCTCACAGAAACGGATAACTGGTGCCAGAGCCATGGCCTGAAGTTAAACGCCAAAAATGCATAGTCATACCCTTCGGGAAAAACAAGGTTACCCCTAGCTACCATATAGGTGGCAATCCACTGAGCACAGAAAAAGTCATCAGGGATCTGGGGACCCAAGTTGACAGTAGCCTTCGTTTGACACTCATGTTGCTAAAGTAGTTAGGAAAACCTTCTATATCGCCCACCTGATCATGAAGGGATTCACATCTAGATCAAGGGAGGTCATCGTCCCCTGTACTCATCACTCATTAGACCTATGATTGAGTACAATGCCCGTTCGAATGTATCTGACCAGACACCTGCTGCAGCTTGAAAGGCCCCAAAAGTTCCTCACCAAAAGGATAAAGGGTCTCAAAAATATGTCTTATGCTGCCCGACTGAAAGAACTCCAGCTCTATTCAGTCTCATACCGCTTGCTCAGAGGTGACCTGTGCCTGACATATAAGGCCATGTCAAACCCAGATTTGATGAATATGCTTCACCTCAAAAAATCTAGATCCCTCAGAACCACAAGGGCGGGAGACTTAAACCTTGACACGGTTATAAATAGAACGTGCTGGAGGGACAGATTCATCACCCAGAGACTCCCTATGCTGTGGAACAAAATCCCGGTACATGTGAGGCAGAGCACCTCGCTGGCCTTGTTCAAGAGGAATCTTGACCAATGGATGGGAGATGCAGATATACCCCAGGGATTACTTCAGTGTCACTGCTTGACAGAGGCACAGAAAAATGATAGGCATAGTTTTTATTCAAATTAAAGGGGTGGCGAAAGCCACATAACTATGGGCTAGGCTTATAAATGCCCTTGGGCAGATAGCCTAGTATGAACCTATGAGTATGCTTTCTCAGCTGAGTAGGACTACTATTTTGTCATCTTTGGAATTAAACTATAGTCTCTATACAGTGACAGTGCACGGTATCAATGCTCCGAATATTTGACTTTCGCTTATATCAAAACAGTTTCCGGTGTTACAAGAAAAATTTGTATTTAGAGCATTATCTAATACGCGAGCTATTTATTTCGAAATCCATCGCACGTGGAAAGGCACATAATCGTGCAGTAAACTGGAAGGCGCAGCCGCGCTCCACACTGCCTACATGTCCGCTAGTATTTAAGAAATACCCAAATCGTACCATTTAAACGCTATGACTTTAATGCAGCCAGAGCACTTCCTTTTATATTCAACCAAGACTAAATAGGCTAGTTTGAAATTACCGCAGTCAAAGAAATTCTATTCAGTAAACAAACTTTGAAGGTTGTCTAGATAGTAACTAAAGTAAGGCAGTACTTGTTTTTTCTGGGGAAGGTAAACAATCCTGGAAAATGTCAAGCAGGGTTATATTTAAAAAAAAAAAAAAAGACAGGTGGAGAAGGGGTGTGTTATGATGACATCACACTGTGGGTGGTCTTCCCTTGCCAGACTGAGAGAGCGGGACGCTCTTTAAGCAAAAACAGTGAATTTTCTGTAAAAGAAAGTAGAAGAGTGCCGATTCAGTGACATGGGTCCCTTTTTCATCACTTAAACTATGCATTGGTGATGAAAACAAAAAAAGTGTCCTGAAAGCTGCAACATTGACACTCTCCCTTTAAGTAGAGAACAGACTTGTCATACAAAAAATAATATCTTAACACTTCTTAAAAACAAAACAAATAAACTTAAACGTGTTGCCCATTGTTTTAACGAAATACGCATGATACCACAGGGAAAGTATTTCTAACAACAAATGTATGAACCACATACCACTACACACACTGACCCTCCATCAACTCACCCAGTTTGAGTGTTAGCGTCATGCTGCCAGTCAAAACACTAGTACCGGAAATGTCCCGCAAGCATAACGTTCCGGGTACGTTGTATATGTATGGGCTAGGCATAGTGTCCTTAAAATTTGATGATGTGTCGAGCAATTACGTTATGGCATTATTTTGCTGATTTATGGTTTGGTGTTTTCTACGTATTCAAACGGTGATATACAGTGCATACAACACGCAAAGTATTCAGTTTTTTTCTAAAACCGTTAGAGTGTAAATGTAGTAATTAGGTTAAAATAATCTGCAGACGCATGTGCTGTTGTGGTACATCAACAACTGAGAATTCTCAGTTTGGTTCGTGACGTCTGTTTTCCGGGAAGTGATTATTCTACTAGGTACGTTAGCATGTACTGCTTTATAACTACTAGGAAACCGTAAGCTCTATGAGAAGATGTGGAAAGAGATACAGTGTTAATGTGAAAATGGTAAAGTGGTAAAGGAGCGTGAAAGCCACAGGACGGCGAGAATATTCGGAGATTCGTGAATTTAGGTATGTGTTTGGACCTTGTGACATAATTAAATGCACATACAGAGAAATGCAGTGTGTGTCTTTCGGCTTTTCCCGGTTAGGGGTCGCCACAACGGATCTCCGGTCCGCTAATGATTGGCATTTTTTTTTTTTTTTACACAGAGAAATGTAGTTTTGAAGCGCAATCATTAAGTGAAGGGTGGTATTATGAGGTCGCTTTACAGCCTCGATTCTTGTTGCTTTCTGGGTACCCCGGCAAAAAGCACTGGGTCCTTATAATTTGGAAACTACGATTGAATTTGAGTAGCAGTAGATATTCGAATGATCACTGCTGCAGTGGCCTTAGCTGTATGGGCTATATCCTTCCAAGGGTATAACAACCAGACAGCTTCCAGACATTTAGCGCACCTTCTACATGCAGCTCCAGATGAGATGACTAAATGACAAGTTTGGGTGCAAAGCCCGTCAAGAGGTTTCATGTCAGCAGAGAGAGGAAGGCAGAACTCTGAAATCATTTTAAATCGAGTTGCTGACTACTGAGACTTGTCTGCATATATCAACTTGACACAAGCTGATTTAAGTATATTTTTTTCTGCACTGATTGGTAAATAGTGTGTCTTTGATCCAGTAAGTGTTGTGTCTCTCTGCAGTTAAGTTGCCTGAAGTGTGAAAAAGCGTAGCCATCTGGGCTCACTGAAAGTTGTTATACTGCTTTTAAATTCCTTTGTTAGTGTTAGTTAGCTTGGGGGTTTCTGCTAGCATTAAAATCTATGTTGGTTACATTTCTAGTAATTATTTTAATCGAGTTGCTGGCAACTGAGACTTGTCTGCATATATCAACTGGACACAAGCTGATTTAAGTATATTTTTCTTTGCACTTATTTAAGATTTGAGTCAGTAAATATTGTGTGTCTTTGATTCAGTAAATATTGTGTCTGTCTGTCTGCAGTTAGTTCACCCCCCGTTTCCTGTTGTGTTAATCTTGGTGGCTTTGGAATTGCCCGGCGCTGGTGTAAATCTCTTTTTGCACACTCCTCCTGGACCCCTCTCATTTGCTCACTCAACTGAGTACAGTGAGATCATATTTTGATTTTGGATACTCCTACCAGTCCCATCTCCTCTGCTGTGTACAGAGAGAGCACTTGGGAAGGACATTCTCCTATAGTATATTAATCTGCTCTGTTTCCTCAGTCTCAAAAAAAAAAATTTGCACTTCATCTGCCTTACTGTATTTGTGTTTCTTCCTACTTTATTACCTAAAAGTACTCAATTGAATTTATTCTGCTGCCTTTATTACTGCTTGTTAGTAGCCTGATTAAATTGTAACTGTTATTCTAAGGCCCTTGGTTTAAGCACTTGGGCTTCAAACCAGTTGTTTTACTTTAAGAAGGTTTGTGGTCTGCACTGTTGTGGCAGGACAGGTAGCGTACATCCTTCTAAGTTGGGAACTGCTGATTGAAGGCTCAGTGTCTGTTATTCTAAAAGTGTATTAGTTCTGGGTTAAGCACTTGGGCTTCAGGCCGGTTATTTTACATTAAGAAGGTTTGTTGTCTGCACTCTTGTGTGAGGAGAGGCTAGATTCTGCCCTTCTGAGCTGGGAATTTCTGGTTAAAGGCTTATTGCGCATGCTTACTTGAACTGTTTCTTTCTGAAATTGGTATGCCTTGTTTGCTGTAGCATAGACTAGATTCAGGCCTGCTGGATCTAGCTTTGTTTGTATAACTTGTGCACTGATCCAGGCCGTCTTTTTTGGAGAAGGTTTCTCTGTACCCTAACGGCAGGACTGTGCAGTTAGAACTTGTCTGATTGAAGACTGCTGGAACAGGGCTCAATTTTAAGCTTTTTAACTGGTTAATTGGGTAAAGTGTTGTTTTGATTGTATCTGCTCTATTTTCTGGAAAAAAAAAATACTTGTTTCCTGCCTTTCTGAACTGGTATAGTCCAGTTTTCAGGTTATTGCTGAATCCAGGGCTGTGTTACAAGTTTCTGTGTTGCCCATACCTTACTTGGATAGAAGGAATTTTCTCTGTTCACCTGTGAGAGAGGGGAGCTTTGGGCAGCCTATCTGTCCCCGTAGGAGTGGTTTCAGCGCAAAAGTTAGTAGTTTATTGGCCATTTTGGGCTAATTTCTATCTCTTTCACTTCCCTGCTATAAAAACCTCTTTTGCACAGTTTTTACGCTTGTGTTCCGCTCAGCAAGTGCCTTCCAGGTGTTCTGCAGAGTCTACAACAGCAGAGAGACAAAAGAGTGACTTTGGAGTGATTTAAGTATCACTTTTCTGCTTTTCTTGTTGTCTTAATTCCGCCTAAAATGCCAGTTTTTTTTAGCAAATCTGTGATTTAAGAAGTTTGTTATTGCTACATATTGCACTTATTTGCTGCCTGCACTTGAATTAAGTCATTTTTGTGTTTAAATAATCTGTTTAACTGTTGTAGGCTACACACTAAAGTGCAGTAGCCTTTTCTGTGCATTTAAAGTTCCCTGCTATAAAAACCGCATTTCTGCGGTTTTGGGTACCGGGCAGCACCATTTAGCTAGAGTTGAACTGTTCTCTGCTCCACAAAGTGTACTCTTCAATTTTTCCCTTGGAACTAGACAAACCTTCAACTTTAGCACTCAAACCATTAATTTCACAGTCAAGCACTTGCTTAAAACTCATAGCAAGCACTAATTAACCCTAGCACTAGACCCCCCTATACTGTCCAGAAGGACAAGGCTCTCTATTCATCCCCACCAGCCAATCAGAAAAACAGCTTACTCTACCTATTCAGGCATGTCCAAAGGGCAGTTTCCGGTGTACTCTCCAGTCCAACTGGTGAATCTGGGCATTTTGAGGCAATGTTATAACTGCCTCATGTGCTGCCTGGTTAAAGAAACTCCAGCTCTACTCAGTGGCATACCGCCTGCTCGGAGGCGATCTGTGTCTAACGTATAAAGCCATGTCCAACCCGGAATTAATGGACATGCTGCACCTCAAACAATCCAAATCCCATCGAGCTACGCGCTCGAGAGACTTCAACCTCAGCACTGAAATAAATAGGACATGCTGGAGGGACAGATTCATAACCCAGAGGCTCCCTTCACTCTGGAATAAAATCCCAGTCCAGGTTAGGCAGAGTCCCTCATTGACTCTCTTCAAGAGGAATCTTGATGAGTGGATGGGAGATCGTAGGTTTACCCCGGGTATGACTTCTGTGTCACTGTTAGAGAGAGGCACAGTATACTAACCTTGAAAAAGGGCATAGCAAAATTCATTTAAAATGGGTGGCGAAAGCCAAACACACTCTGGCTAGGCTTATAAATGCTAGGGCAGATAGCCTATGAACCTATGTACACAGACATTCCTCTCTTCCTACCACCAAACACTAATATATGCGAGAGATGCAATTATACAGCCAAACTGGAGGCAAAGCTCTCTCAACCTAAGACTGGAACTGACAGTCAAGAGGAGAAGGGTAATACTTGCAACACACCACCAGTCTCACATAGACCTAATAAACCAACACCAGCAAATAGCACACATGAGTACATGAAAACATACTCGGAGGCTCTAAATAAAAATCTGCAAAAGCAACAGAGACTTCCAAAGCAGACATCCAAGCAACCTCCACACCCCATCACTAACCATGAAACACATACTTCACATAATCAGTGTGCCACGCAATCACAGCCCTTAATGCAAAATAACATACCCAACACACTAGTAATAGGCAACTCTATAGTCAGGCATACTGATGTCCCACTAACTAGGCTGGACAAGGAGAAGGTTACAGTTAACTGCCTGTCAGGTGCCAGGATCCGCCGCATAACACAAGCACTCTGGTCACTCCAGAACAAGTACAAATACAACTCTGTCATTGTCCATTTTGGTGTAAATGACCTGAGACGTGCCTCCCTGGACTACATGAAAAGAGACATGGAAGAACTCTCTGATCATGTAGCCCAGGCCGGTATGACCCTGACTAGCATCCTGCCCTCACCAAGAGTGATGCCACAGTATAAAGAAAAAATGATCAATTTCAACAATTGGCTAAGTTTGTGGTGTCATTCAAAGGGGATCCAGTATCTGTCCGCTTGGCATTAAATATACTTATCCGAAGGATATTGCCAATATCCTGGCAGATCGATTCAGTGCCAACTTCACCCCCCTCTCACCCCCTAAATGGCCCATCTCAATACCGGAAGATTGCCAAATTCCAGTAATAACGGCCACACAGGTACAAAACGCACTCTCTAAAGCCAAGAATACAGCATCCATGGGACCAGATGACATCCCGGGCTGTGTACTACATGAACTACAATATGAACTGGCACCTCACCTAAGTGTCATGTTTAATCATAGCCTCACCTCAGGTTTCGTGCCCACTGAGTAGCGCAGAGCTACAGTTATCCCAATCCACAAGGGGGGATCCACCTTGGATCCCGGAAACTACCGTCCCATCAGTCTGACAAGCCTTATCTGCAAGGCCATGGAACTTATAAACAAAGACATTGGCAACCTTCAAACACTGGACCCCACCCAGTTTGGGTTTGTGAAGGGCCGATCTTGTCTCCTGAACCTGATTGACTTCTTTGAATCAGTCTCCAGAGCCATGGACAAGGGTAAGGTGGTCCACACAGCCTATCTAGACCTTGCCAAGGCCTTTGACACCATCCCCCACTCTGGAATCATAGATAAACTTACTAAGTTGGGCATTAATCCCTATGTCACCCAATGGGTTGCTAAATGGCTTACTGATAGAACCCACACTGTAAAAGTAGCTGACTCCAAATCCAGCTCCAGACAAGTGGAGTACCTCAGGGTTCAGTCCTGGGGCTGCTCTTGTTTGGCATCTACTTCTCTGAAGTACAGGTCAACACTAAGGGACTCTGGCTAACAAAGTTTGCAGATGACTGCAAACTGGGAGCCATTATTGAATCTCCAAATGATGTGGATACACTACAAAAGGGCCTTACAGAAACAGATGCTTGGTGCCAGAGCCATGGGCTCAAGCTCAATGCCAAGAAATGTATTGTTATCCCCTTTGGAGAAAAAACATGTATCCATGAATTACCATATAGGTGGCAGTACACTAAACACACAAAGTGTGATAAGAAACTTAGGGACAGGTGGACAGTGGTCTCACCTTCGATAACCACATCGCCACAACAGTCAGGAAATCCTTCTATGTGGCACACCTCATCACGAAGGGCTTTTCATCCAGAAAAAAGGAGGTCATTGTCCCACTGTACTCATCCCTCATTAGACCCATTATAGAATACAATGCCCCATTTGGTATGTACCTCTCAAGACATCTGCAACAACTGGAAAGGCCTCAGAAATACCTCACTAAAAGAATCACAGGCCTAAAGCAGATGCCCTACGCTGACCGCCTTAAAAAACTCCAGCTATACTCTGTCGCATATCGTCTACTTGGAGGCGATCTCTGCTTAACATACAAGGCCATGTCAAACCCAGAGCTGTTGGACATGCTACACTTAAAGAAATCCCAATCCCTCAGAGCTACACGCTCCAGGGATTTAAACCTTGTCATCACAATAAACAAAACATGCTGGAGGGATAGGTTCCTGACCCAGAGACTCCCCAGACTCTGGAATAGATTGCCCATACATGTCAAGCAGAGTGCCTCTTTGGACCTCTTCAAGAGGAACTTTGACGATTGGATGGGAGAAAGGAAATTCACCCCAGGGATCACGTCAGTCGCCCTGCTAGACAGGGGTCCAGGAAAGTAAATAATGTGGGAAGAAATAGCCAGGGAATTGTTATGGCTAGGCTTGTATAGGCTCTAGGGCTGATAGCCTAGTACCAACCTATGACATGCTCGACAAGCCATGTTGCTACGCAAGAGATGGCTTGCACCTGTCACCCTTAGGCTTTCGAATACTGGCCAAGTCTCTTGCCGCCCCCATGGTGCCTTTTTTAGGCAAGGCTCAAAAGACAAACCCACCACCATAAATAGCACAAGTAATCAAAAACTGAGGGTAATGCTACTCAACGCCAGAAGTCTAAACCTCAAAATGCACGCACTCTAGGCACTCCTCAGTATGGAGAACATCGACATCTGTGCAGTAACAGAAACCTGGTTTAAGGCTCCTGAGAGTACCCCAGCACTCCTGGGCTATAACTCATACCATACCTTTTGGCCACAGAACCAGGACCGAAACACAAAAGGCGGGGGTGTATCCATATTCATCAAGGATACCCACACCTCCAGGTTAGTGGTCAGCACAATGCATCAGAGATCATCCATGTGCAACTAACAATGGGCAAAACTGTAATCCAAATTGTAGCTTGCTACAGATCACCCACCATGACCCAGGACCCCCATTCCGCATTTCTGGAGACACTGGGAAATATGAAGGTCCCACCAAACACCTTAATACTGGGTGACTTCAATTGCCCAAACATACTAACTCCCTTGCCCAACGCTTCCTAGAATTTATAAACTCGAATGCCCCGGATCAACTGGTCAACACCCCCACCAGAGGGAACAACATATTGGACCTGGTCATCACCAACATGGGTGACCGGTGTTCCACACTGGAGGTCAACCCGTCGCTGGTTAGATCAGACCATAGACTAATCACTCTGGATATCCACATTCCACCCCCACCCCCAATCAAGGAAACCACCATGATAAACTTTTCAAAAGCAAACTTCACATTACTTAAGATTGAGGTGGAAAGGTTCAGAACCCCCATGCTAAAGGACAATGCTGTCCAAGCTGCTGAAACCTTTACAAAGGCACTCTATGAGCATCTGCAGGAATGCATGGATCGTGCTATCCCAAGTAAAAGGAAGACTCACCCCCTCCAAGAAAAGGAAACCAGTCTGGTGGACCCCTGCCATAAACAAGCTATACAACAGAAGGAGGAAACTAGTACAGAAAAGAGTAAATTCCCAAGAAGGAAAGACATCCCTGATCAGTATCAGTAAGAAACTATGATCCCTCATTAAATCATCCAAGGCTAGTTTCGAAAGAAAAATTGCTAATGACTCCAAAGATAACCACAAAGCATTCTTTAGCTATGTCAAGAACCTAAGTGGAAACTCTCAGATCTGCTCTGAGTTAGTGCAGAATGGCACAAAATACACTGAACCGACTGATATTGCAAACATTCTGGCAGACAGGTTTAGTGCAAATTTCACCCCCCTAAAGGGCTCATAAGCATACCAGAAGAATGTAGGGCCTGTCAATCACCGATGCACAGATTAAAACAGCCCTATCCAAAGCCAAAAACACAGCTTCAGTGGGACCGGACGAGGTCCCAGGCTGTGTCTTACAAGAGCTCCAAAATGAACTAACCCGTCACCTAAACACACTGTTCAAGCTCAGCCTCTCTATAGGCTATGTAGCCATAGAGTGGCGCACAGCAACAGTTATTCCGTTCCACAAAGGTGGAGCCACAACGGACCCCGGGAACTGTTGCCCTATAAGCCTGACTAGCCTGATCTGCAAGGCTATGGAACTCATTAACAGAGACCTTGGACCCTACCCAGTTTGGTTTTGTTAAGGGCAGATCATGCCTCCTAAACCTGGTGGACTTCTTTGAGATGGTTACCAAGGCATTAGACGAGGGAAAGGAGGTCCACACAGCCTACCTAGACCTCGCAAAGGCTTTCGACACCATTCCCCATTCTAGTATTATAGACAAGATCACCAGCTTGAACATAAACCCCTACGTCACGAGATGGGTTGCCAACTGGCTCATGGATAGAACCCACATGGTGAGAGTTGCAGGCTCTACGTCTGACTCTAAACTGGTTACAAGTGGTGTCCCCTAGGGGTCAGTCCTAGGACCCCTCTTGTTCGGTATATACTTCTCAAGAGGTACAGGCAAGTATAGGAGGACTATGGCTGACCAAGTTCACAGACTGCAAACTAGGGTCCATAATTGATTCTCCGGCTGATACAGACAACCTTCAGATGGGTCTCACTGAGACGGATACCTGGTGTCAAAATCATGGCCTCAAGCTAAATGCCAAAAAGTGCATAGTCATCCCTTTTGGAAAAAGCAAAATACCCGCGAACTACCACATAGGTGGTAGTCCCCTAAATACAGAAAATGTAATAAGGGATCTGGGGACCCAAGTAGATAGTAATCTCTCCTTTTGATAATCATATTGCGAAGGTGGTTAGAAAATCCTTCTATATGGCCCACCTAATCACAAAAGGGTTTGCATCTAGAACAAAAGAGGTTATTGTGCCTCTTTACTCATCACTCATTTGACCCATCATAGAATACAATGCCCCATTTGGGATGTACCTTACAAGACACCTGCAACAGCTGGAAAGGCCACAAAAGTACCTCACCAAGAGGATTTCTGGCCTCAAACAGATGCCCTATGCAGCCCGAGTCACGAAACTCCAGCTGTACTCTGTTGCATACCGCTTACTCGGAGGTGATCTCTGCCTGACATACAAGGCCATGTCCAACCCAGAATTGATAGACATGCTCCACCTAAAAAAAAAAAAAAAAAAAAACAAATCCCAGAGAACCACACGCTCTAGAGATATAAACCTCACCACAACGATAAATAGGACATGCTGGAGGGATAGATTTCTATCCCAGACACTCCCCATGCTTTGGAACAAGATTCCAGTATACATCAGGCTGAGCCCCTCACTAATACTCTTCAAGAGAAACCTTGACGGGTGGATGGGAAACAGAAAATTTACCCCGGGGTTCACTGCAATGGCTCTGCTGGACAGTGGCGCAGACAGTGGCGCAGAGAACTGATGGCTCTGCTGGACAGAGGCACAGGGAACTAATCTAAGGGGGTGGCGAAAGCCAACACATTCTGGCTAGGCTTATAAATGCCCTTGGGCAGGTAGCCTAGTACTTGCCTATGAACAATGCTAGGAACAACAGAAACTAAAAGTCCACACCCTGGCGTAAAAACACACGAAAAAAAAGTGCAGTTATGTAAAATCTTACCATAACTATAGATGTCTTTCTCTTCACTGTTACAGTTTTCTTCGTAGAAGGGATGTCCCGTACAGAGTGACCCAATGCTTGGCCAGTATAATAAAGCCTAAAAAAGATCTTGCATGTGCTGTACATCACATTTATGCTTCCTACACAAAAGTAGGGCATAAAAGCACTATGCAGACGCAACTACCTAGAACTGAATTGCCCCAGAAGAGAACAGTTGCCAAAGGACTAAGGAGTCTGTGCACATTCAGAAGGAAAAAATGCAGAAGAAACAACAGGATGTTGGAGGGAGCGAATACTGCAACAGTGAAGAGAGGGGACATCTACTGTTATGGTAGGATTTTACACAACTGTACTACATCCTTCTATATCACTGTTATAGTAGTCCTCATAGAAGAAATAGTAAAAAAGTTCAAGAAACAGAATGGGAGTTGGAAGGCCCATTCTAAGAAGAGCCCCCGATAAACCCACATAAAATGGTTTCAGCAAAATCTGCTCAGGAACTAGAAAACCACATCCAGTTTTTAATGCTTAGTAAAGGTATGCACTGAAGACCAAGTAGCAGTTTCAAGTATGAAACTGGTGTCTTAACACCTTGAAGAAGGCACCAGAAGAGGCAACAGCCCTAATGGAATGAGCTCTCTCAGAAGTAGACAGCGATTTGCTATAAAAAGAATAACAAAAGGAAATGGTCTTCAATATCCAGGAGGAGATGGTTCACTTAGAAACAGCCAAACCCAAAGACCCGGGATGAAAGGAAACAAAATGTTGATCAGATTTACGAAAAGTCCTAGTTTTATCCAAATAGTACATGAGCTGTCTGTGCAAATGCAAGGTATGCAGGACCCTCTCACTAGCAGAATGAGGAGAAGGGGAAAAAGGAAGGGAGTTGTACCAGTTGATTCAAGGACAAGTCATTTACTACCTTGGGCTTAAAAGAAGGATTAGTACAAAGGGGCATTGTATCCCTGCAAAAAAAAAGGAGGAATGGCCATAAGAGCCTGGAGCTTAGAAACTCTCCGAGCAGACGTAAGAGCTAGAAACAGTCTCCCAGGTACAATGTTGCAAACAAGTAGAATCTGCAGACTCAAAAGGAGCCCGAGTCAATTTTTCCAAAATAAAATTAAGATCCCCAGGAGGAGGAATAGGTTTTCTTGAAGGCCTAATATGCAGGGAGCTTTAAGAACTTGTTTGACTTCAAAATGAGAAGTCAAAGGAGGATTCAAGGTTAGAGGAGCAGAAATGGCTGACAAATAGACCTTCACAGAAGAATAGACCAAGCCAGATTGGAGCAACTCACACAAATAAGAGATGACCAGAGGGACCCCCACTGAAAAAGGGTCCCTGTTACAAGCATGGCACCAGACCAAAAATCTTTTCCATTTGGACATACAAGATTTTCTGGTTGAGGGTTTCCTTGTCTCCTGTAAAATCCTGAGCATGTCCTCAGAAAAGTGGTGCCTGAAAGGGATCAAAACTAACAGATGGTGTACTGGTTCATTGCTCTGACCTGTAATGTGCAAGGTCCTGGGTTTGAGACTTGGCAGGGCTGATTATTTTAGAAAATGTGCCCCAGGGATCATTCCAGTGGCTGTACTCGACAGAGGCACTGGGAACTAAGGTCAGGTGGCACTATGCAAAGGTAATCCTATCAGTTAGGCTTGTAAAGGCTCCAGGGCCATTAGCCTAGCACACACCTAAAGCCCTGTTACCCACAATGTCTGTTACAGAGTGGACAAGTGGAGATGGATGAGAGAACCCTTGCCTCGTGTGAGGAGATCCAACCGGTGAGGTAATGTTTGATGATTGCCCCTGGACAGATACATTAAGAGGTGGAACCAGTGCTGTCAAGGCCAAAAGGATGTCACTAGCGAGATTTATGGGGAGTCCATCTGAATCTTCTGCAGGACTCTTGGATGTAGAATAAGAGTAGGGAAAGCCTAAAACAAATCCCCTTCCAAGGAAAGGGTGTCCATCTTCTACACCGAATGGCATGACACTTGAACAGTAGAGAGGAAGCTGTCTGTTCAAACAGAAGGCAAAAAGATCTACCTGAGGAATACCCCACCAGTGGACAATGTCCAGAAATGTGCCTCTGTGAAGCATCCATTCGTGAGCTTCTGTTTTGGACCTGCTCAGAGAGTCTGCCATTAGATTGTGCTATGAAGGAATGTTTACTGCCTGAAGAGTTAACTGATAACTGAGAGCCACTTCCCAAGCCTGAAGCACCGTCTTCCAGAGGAGGTAAGATTTCAGGCCCCCCTGCTTGTTGACATACCACGTCACTGTAGTGTTGTCTGTGTACACCTTCAAGGGGCCTGGAGAGAGCATGGGGTGAAAAGCCTGAAGGGTCAGAATCCTAGCGCTCAACTCTTTGATGTTGATGTGGTCTGACTTTTGGTGGGGAAGCCAAAGACCCTGAACCTTCAGGTGATGAAGAGAAGACCCCCCACCTGATGTCTGAGGCATCAGTGAAGAGCTCTTGAGTAGGGACTGGAAGCAAAGGACCAGCCTGGGTTGAGAGCAAACTGTTGAATCCACCAGTTGAATTCCTTCTTGAGACAGGGAAAGAGAGGTACACTGAAATTCAGAGAGTGAGGATGCTACAGCTAAACTGAGTTGAGGTAATATTGAAGCTTCTGTATATGCATTCTGACAAGAGGAAGCATTGGAATAGAAGAGACCATGAATCCCAGAGTGCAAAGAAACTCCCTGGCTGGCATGGAAGCCAGAGGACGATGATGACTGAAAGCTGTCCATGACAATACCTTTGGAGGCAGAAGAGAGGCCAACATTGGCACTGTCTGAAACCTGCATCCCAGTTACATGATCGTTAGGAGTCAGGATGGACTTTTAGAAGTCAAAAGTTGTTGTTGTGTCTTTCGGCTTTTCCCGGTTAGGGGTCGCCACAGCGGAACTCCGGTCCGCTAATGATTGGTAGTTGATTTTTTACGTGCCGAGTTACCGGCCCTGATGCACAACCGTCAACGAAGGTACGCCCATTCATGCATGTCTCCACGCAGAAGATGCTCTAGCTGAGAATTGAACCAGACAGTGTCTTAATGAGAGACAATGCTACCGCTGCACCACCACCGCAGATAATAAACCCCAGATTTTGAAGAAGACAGATGATGAATTGCAGATCCTGTAATAATCGACTAGGAGAAGGTTCCTGAAGCAACAGGTTGTCTAGATAAGGAAAAAATCTGAATGCCTTGGAGCCTGCAGAAGGCAATCACAGGAGCTAGGCATTTTGTGAATACCCTTAAGGCAGTAGAGAGGCTACAGGGCAAAGCAGAGGACTGAAAATGAGAGGAAGACCCAAAGAAATATAAAACCTTCCTAAAGAGAGGGTGAATATAGATATGAAGGTAAGCATCTTTCTGGTCCAAGGACACCAGAAAAGCTTGGGGTAATAAAAGGAAACAAAGTTTGTAAAGTAAACATCTGAAAAGAAGATATTCGAGAAAGGTGTTGAGCCAGGAGAGCTTCAAAATAAGTCTCCAAATGCCCTCCTTTTGAGGAGCCAGGAACATCCTGGAATAAAAAACCCTTCCCACTTGGGAAGGGGGGACAGGTTGAATGGAGGTTGAATGGTTCCTTGGTTCAACAGGGACCCTAGAACCTCCTGGAAATGAGGAAATTGCTCTAGAGGAGGTTGAGTAATCCCTGAAAAAGGAGGAGATTTCCACACCATGAATAACCCTGACGGATTGTAGAAAGAACCCAAGAGTCTGAAATGATAAATGACACGTCAATTTGGAAGACAAAGGGAGGGACAAAGGAACCTGGTCAAAAAAAGGGGGGGGGGGCAACTTCTCAAAGAGAAGCAGACTTATCAGATAAAGGAGGCTTCTGGGCCACAGACGTCTGAGAAGGCTTTTTTTTTTTAAACAAGAAACAGTTGATATCATGTATAACGTAGACCATGTTACATTTATAGAAATGCCAATAGACCATAGCAACAAAATCTCAGTTGTAAACATTATACATTCCAAACTGTGCTGACACAACTGTAGCTGCAAATATAATACATCACTTTTAACATATCCAGTCATTGTTAGTCAACCATTACATAGTTCATTGAAATCCTGCCTTCTTTTAAACCTTGTTCCTCCTCTGAATGTATTGATCCCGCAGTTCCCGTTTTTCCTATGCAATTTGTCTAACCCTTTTCTAAGGATCCCATTTCCACTTCTTTTAACTCTGATACTATCTTCACTACTTCTAGTAATGTTGGTTTAGACTTTGATTTCCATTTTCTAGTAACTCCATTTTTGGTAGCCATCATAATTAGTCTCAGCAAGGCCTATCTATGCCTACACAATTCCAAGTTTGTATCGTAGCTCAAAAAATCATTTCCATAGTCACTCCAACGTGCTCAACCACCATCTCTGACAGAGAAGTCTGTAGAGAAGCTTTAAAATCTACCAACTCATTACAATCCCAGAAAATGTGTTCCCATTTACAGTACCTCTTTCTGCCCCATCACACGTCCAACATTTGCTGTCTACCTGAGGAAAAATTCAAATTCTGCTTGTGGTATAAAAATACCTATGCAAGCACTTCCCGGCAAAGATTGTTTCTTTGTGAATTGCTTATCTGATCTCGCTTCCCAGTCCTTCCTAATCTCTGATTGATTCTTATAGTTGTCATCAGATATTTTTATGTTCTTCTAATTATTCCTCTGTTAATGGCAACCTCCATTTTAGATTCTACTAAAAACTCTACCAGTGCTGGACTTTTATTTAGGACTCCCTTATTTCTTTCTCCTTGCCTATACTCTGATATCAATCCTCGATATGGAAGACAATCTTTAGCCTGCAATCCAAATACATTCTTGGCATCTTCCTATTCTAATACCTTTTCCTCTCTAGTTATTTGCACCCAGTATCTTAGTTCCTTTGCCAGTTTTCTCCAATATAGGCCCACCCCCTTGCCTGTTGTCGGTATCCTTCCCGTCTTCACTTAGTTCTTAGAAGACCTTCTGCTACTTTAAGAATATAATATTCTGCACAATTATTGTTGTTTTCCGTAAAGGTCTGCATCCAAAACCCCAGTCTGTCTGTCTTACTTGAGATCCCCCCCCCATTCCATCATCATTTCTTTCCATTTTGAATTATAGTTTTCTGCTTGTGCTATGCATAGGAGACTTAACTGTGCTGCTCTGAAGTACATCTTCAACTCGGGTAATCCTAGTCTGCCCTGTTCTATTGGAAGAATAAGCTTGTTCCACTTGACTCTTACCGTCCTTCCCTCCCTGATAAAATCCTTCAGCTTTTTATTAATTGCTATCTACAGCTTCTCTTCTGGTTGATAAAAATATGCATGCCCAGTGTGTAAGACTAAAGGGACTAAACATTTTAACTGCTTGTATCTTACTATCCCTATCCATATAACAGACCTTCCATTTTCTCAGTTTTTGTATTATCTTTTTCATCTTTACCCTTAGCTGCCACACCAGTATCATTTTTAATCCATACTCCTAAATACTTTATTTTATCATGTCCCCATAAATGTGGATATTGCTGAACCAATTCATATGTGGGTACATAATTTACCACTATTGCTTTTATTTTTGCTTCATTCATGTTGTATCCCGAAAAGGTTTGAAGTTGTATCATTATGTTCCACAGCACTATAATGTCCCTTTCTGGTTTTGTCAGGTATAAAATAATGTCATCTGCAAATACAACCATCTCTACCATACCAATTTTATCCTTTGATTTCTGAGTCCCTTATTTTCTTTGCCATTCTTTCCAATTATGATTTAAATAACAAAGGGGAGAGAAGACATTTCTGCCTGGTTCCCCTGCTCAAGCATAGATTATCACAGAGGACCCCACCCACTTTAATTTTCACCTCCAATTCTTTATATATCTTACTAATCCACATTATAATTGTATCAGGGAATGCAAATGGTTCCATTGCTCTGCTCATAAAATCCCATCCTACTCTGACAAATCCTTTCTCTACATCAAGACCCCCCAGCAACAGTGGTATTTTCTTACATTCTGCTTCCCTCTGGATCATCATTGTTCTGTTTATGTTGTGAAATGTTTGCCTACCCTCTACAAAACCACACTGATCCATATCTATCAATTTTGGCATCGCTTTTGCCATTCTTTTAGTCCTTATAGACATAAACACTTTATAATCATGATTTAGTATCAAAATGGGCCTGTATGAAGCTGGATCTGATGCATCTTTACCTTCTTAGGTAGTACAGCTACTACCACTTTATTCCAGGATGTTGGTTGTTGTTGTTTCTTTCGGCTTTTCCCGGTTAGGGGTCGCCACAGCGGAACTCCGGTCCGCTAATGATTGGTAGTTGATTTTTACATGCCGAGTTACCAGCTCTGATGCACAACCTTCAGCGAAGGTACGCCCATTCACGCATGTCTCCACGCAGAAGACGCTCTAGCTGAGAATCGAACTGGATAGCATCTTAGTGAGGCGACAACGCTACCGCGGCACCACCACCGCGGGTCTTCCAGGATGTTGGTACTTCTCTTAAAATACTGTTAAACAAAACCTTCCACTTCTTCATCAGTTTTTTTTCCCTCCTAGCTTCCAAACTTCTACAGGAATACCATCTTATCTTGGGGACTTTCATGTAGATTGGTTATACATCACAGTTTTTATCTTATCTCCTCCTATCCTAAGTGTTAGTAATTGAACCACTTCTCACTCTAGCCTTGGCATATTTAATTCTCCCATAAACATTTCCATTTGTACTTTTTCTTGATTTCCATATTTCTCTACTTCATACAGATATTCATAGAATTTCCGAAATATTTCTAATACTTCTGCAGGATCCCTAGTTATCTTCCTTGTAATAGGGACTCTAAGCTTGGTGACAGCCCTTTCTATTTTCTGTTGTCTGAGTCATTGTGTTTAAAAGTTTTTGTGCTCTAGAGTTATTATAAAAAAATAGTTGCTTAACAGCAGTCTTTCTATACTCATGTGTATTACCAAGTTAGTCTCTTATTTTCTGTTTAGCATTTTGCAGTTGCTCCTGTTCCTGTTCTGTGAGCTTCCCCCTGTTTTGCAATAATTTAATATGTCAGTCCCCCTAAATAATTCTTATTTCTTAACCATTCCACCCTATTTTTACATTCCATTTTAATTTTAATCCAATAACTAACTATTTTCAGAAGAAGTTTCTATCTTCTCTTTTATAGCTCCTGAATAATTTCCACGACCCATTGCTTAAATTCCTCTCTTCTCAACAGATAGGTGGGAAAGTGCCAGTGTCTCTTTTTAATTTCATTACCCTGTGTTTTTATTTTAGTTATTATTGGCGCATTATCTGAAATAGTTATTGGATGCGTATCAATACCTTGAGTTAAATGCACATGTTCCTATAAAATGTAAATTCTGTCTAGCCTAGCCCAGTTTTTGTATCTTTGGGAATAATATGTAAATTCACTTTGAATTCCTAGTACTGAATTCACATCTTCCATGCCAAATATTTTCATATTTTTTATTTTAAATCTACCTTCCTTTGTTGTATTTCCCTTTCTGACCCCCCCAGACACATCTCAGTCCTATTCCCCAGCTATAAGTAATATTCCTTGCTGAAAGAGTATTACTTCTCCCAGAATTTTATTTAGCTCTGTTATAGCAGTTTTCAGTGAAATACGTGCTAGAGTAATCCTACTTTGCCAGTAGCCCCTTAGTACTACAAATCTACTACTATTGTCTTTTTTACCTCTTCTATCACTATTGGAGCTCCTCTTGCAATTAAAATAAGTACTCCTCTTTTCTTTTGCCCCAGATATTCTGCTGAATAACCATCCTGAAAACCTTTCTTTATCAAATTCACATGTTCAGTTCTTTCCAAGTGTATGCCCTGTAGCATAGATATTTGCACTCTACATATTTAATATAGTTCACTGCTCATTTTTTTTTTTTTGCATTTATCTGTGAGACCATTAACATTTACAGACATTATAGAAAGAATCATATTCTTGAGAGATTGCTATTCCCACCTTTTATGTATAACCGTTTTTTTGTTAAGTGTCTAGTTCCACCTTTTCTGTTACATGCATGCACTATTTGGCAGGTTAATCTTTTCTATAACTGTTTTTTGATATCACCATTTGAGCCTATGTCACATACTTATAGAAGGAAAATCCTTAAATAAAATACACACACACCCAATACCCCCTAAAACCTACAAACTTAATAATAACACACAAAACTATGTTGATCTTCAAATGTTGAAGTTTTACCCCAAATAGGAACATAACTTCCAAACTGACAGCCACACACATAGACTCAAGCTAAGCAGAAAAAAAGCTTATCCACACTAAGATGCACGGTAGAGCCTGTGATTCTATTAAGAGCTGTCTGTTTTTGCCTTATCTTTGTAGCTCTCCCAGCTGGGAAAACAGTTGGATGCTTTCAGAAAACTATTTCTCCAAACCATTTCTTTTTATCAGACTGTCTGCTAGTGACATGAGAACCTGATACAGGACTGTTTATTAGAAAAAAAAGATCTTATAATATTCAATATTCTTTTTCATTTACTTGCTTTTTGTCAAAACTTGTTGCTATATAAAGCTAAAGCCTTTAACAGTCATTCCCGCATGGAAGAATGAGAAAAAAAGCACACTATTTATTTTTCTTTTGTCATACTCTGTTAACCAAAAAACGTTTTTTTTTTTTGCTTTACATTGCAGTGCCTACATTTCTTAAAACTAAATGAGGAGAAAGAGAGAAGGAAGAAAGAAACAAAAAGAATAAACAAAAGCAAGCACCTATTTACATCAGTATCCCCAAATTACACTTAAAATAACTGAAAAAAATGCTTTAATATATGCAGAGAAAATCATGCACCACATAAGTAACAGTCTTTTAAGAAAACATTTCGTTTTACTTACAGATAACTCTCTCCCTCCTCTTCCCTTCTCCTGAGTATTTTTCTGAACATTAAAGCATACGCCCTATTTCATGTTATTAAAGTCCCATACAAGTTTAACCGAGTCTAATAATTCTAGATTTTCTTGTTCTGCCCTGTTTCACAAATATAATTACTGCTTTGTAATCCCACATTTGTCACTTTTCAGGTTACTGATTTTTGTCTCCAAATGTTAATGACATATGCTTTAGAGTCCCCTACAAGTTTAATAAAGTCCAAGAAAATACAATATTTCCAGATTTTTTTGTTTTATTCCTGTTCATCTCCATCTCCCAAACACTGTTCGTCTCCATCTCCAGTGCCGTCTCAATTCTTCTAGTCAACTTCTGTGCTTTTTCCCCCCTCTCTTGATCACTTTCCATTAAAACACTGGGAAAGGTTTCACTGGCACAGTCTCTCTGTGGTCTTTATTACCAGAAGAACAAGAAGCAGAATCTCCTCCTTTTGTTGGACAAAATTTTGTATTTCCTCCTTAGCATGTACTTCATCAAAAAATGATTTTGTTCCTCCAGGGAAGAATACCTTGAAAACAGCTGGGTACAGCAGTTTGAATCTCACACTTGCATCTTGACAGTCCCTTAATAGTGGAATGACTGTATTCCTCTTCTGTCTGGTCTACAATGAGTAATCATTTTTCAGAAACACTCTGCTATCTGCCACTTTTAATATTTTGTTCTGCCACAGTTTTGTCACAATCGACTCCTTCTACTGGTAGGATTGTATCTTTACTATTTAAGGTCAAGGTAGCTTTCTCATTGCCAGATTTGAAACATACACACAATGTGCCCTTTCAACTAACACCTCCTGCTGTGGAATACCAGTCCAGTTCCTTATTCATGCTTTCATAAAATTAATGCAATCTATTCCTTACAGCTTCTCTGGTATAGCTGAAAATTTCATTTTGTCCTATGTCCTCTGTCCTCTAATTCTGTTATTTTTTTGAAACATCTCTTCCTGAACAGTCTTATATTCAGCCAGCCTTTTCTTCATTTCAACCTCTGATTTTTGCAGCTGTATCACCTCCTCTGAATATCCGTTTAAAGCTTCTTCCATTTTTTCCAGCATTTTGTTGTTTGTGTTATATTTCATCAGTGTCTTGTTTATTTTAACCAGGCCTATGTGCAGTTGTCTTGTATCTTCCTGTAGGTTACTGGAAGTCATGTCTGGAGGTCGCATTGCTTTTTGCTGAACAGCTGCAGAACTTTCCCCAGTCAGTGCTTCTTCCTCACTTTTGTAGCAGAAGTTTTCCAGATGCTCTGTATTTCTTTTACTCAGACATTCATTGATATAATTGGTATGGAAATCAAGAAAACCAGAAAGAGACATTACATTGTTGTGGAATATTTTGAAACAGTTTCGGATCTTTTCAAGATACAAAATTAATTAAGCTAAAACTAAAGCAAAAGTGATATACTATGTACCCACATATGAATTGGTTCAGCAATATCCACATTTATGGGGACATGATAAAATGACATATTTAGGAGTATGGATGAAAAATTATTCTGGTGTGGCAACTAAGGATATGTGGAAAGAGTCTAAATAAAAGATAATACAAAAAAGAGAAAATTGAAGCTTTTTTATATGGATAGCAAGATACAAGCAGCTAAAATGCTTTTGGTCCTATTAGTCTTCTACACAGTCAGGCATATTTTTATCAACAAGAGGAGAAGATGTGCATAGCAATTAATAAAGATCTGAAGGACTTTACTGGGAGGGGAAGATGACAAGAGTCAAGTGGGATAAGCTGATTCTTCCAGTAGAACAGGGCGGATCAGGATTACCTGATCTGAATGGGTATTTCAGAGCTACGCAGTTAAGGCTCCTATACCTAGCACAAGCAAAAAAACTATAATTCAAAGTGGAAAGGGATGATGATGAAATGGGGGAAGCTCAAGAAACAAGGAGAGACTGAGAATTTGGATGCAGGCCTTTACGGAGAATGACAGTAATCATACAGAATGTTATATCTATAAAGTAGCAGAAAGTACCCTAACAACAAAGCCAACATGGAAATGGAGAAAGGAGATTCTGCTGATAAGGGTGACTGCAATTAGGGATATAGACAATAAGTAAGAGGGGGGTGGAGTTTACTGGAGCTCCTCTTGCAATTAAGGTATTGGGAGCAAATAACTAGAGGGGGAAAGATGATAAAATGGGAAGACTCCAATAATTTATTTGGACTGCAGGTTAGAGATTGCCTTCCTATCGAGGATTAGTATCAGAATATAAGCAAAGAGAAAGAAATACGGGAGTCCTAAACAAAAGACCAACACTGTTAAAGTTTTTAGTAGAATCTAGAAGAGAAGTCACTATTAAAAAAGGAGTAATTAATGGAACATATAAAATATTGCCTGATAACTATACGAATCAATCAGAGGAGGCGAGATAGGATTGGGAAGAGAGACTGGATAAGCAATTCACAAAGAAACAATGGGAAGATATATGTATGTCTCCCAAATATGCAACAAAATCTAGAAGATTTAGGATTTTTGTTTGGAAATGTTTACATAGATATTTGTATACTCCAAGTAGACCCCAGAGAATTTTTCTTCAGGCAGACAGCAAATGTTGGAGGTGTGACGGGGAACAAAGAGGTAATTGGGAACATATTTTCAGGGAGTGTGCTGAGTTGGCCGACTTTAAGGGTTCCCTGTGGGATGCAGTGTCAAGAGATGCTGTGTGAGCAGATTGGTGTGACGAAAGTGTTGATTTTTCTGAGCTATGATACAGAATCAGAATTTCCCAGACATGGAAAGGCCTTGCTGTGTCTAATTATGGTCACTGCCAAAAAAGCAGTTACTAGAAAATGGAAATCAAAATCTAAACCAGCTATACTAGAAGTATTGAATATAGTTTGTTTGTGTCTTTCGGCTTTTCCCGGTTAGGGGTCGCCACAGCGGAACTCCGGTCCGCTAATGATTGGTAGTTGATTTTTAAGTGCCGAGTTACCAGCTCTGACGCACAACCTTCAACGAAGGTACGCCCATTCACGCATGTCTCCACGCAGAAGACACTCTAGCTGAGAATCTAACCGGACAGTGTCTTACTGTGAGGCGACAACGCAACAAAGATAAAACAACTGGAATTAAGAGCTTTAGAAAAAGGTAGAAGCAAACTACATAGAAAAAATGGGAATTGTGAGAACAGTACTTACAGGGAAGGAATGAGGTTTAAAAGAAGACAGGACTTAAAGAAACTCTGTAATGTTTAATGAAAATGATTGGGTATATTATAAGTGATGTATAGTGTTTGCAAATGGGGAGTGTGTCAGTATGATTTGTGATGTGTAATGTTTGCAATTAGGATTGTGTTGGTGTGATTTGTTTTCATTTATATAAGTTTATGATTGCCTATGTCGTAAATGATGGTTTAATAAAGATATTTCTTGTTTAAAAAAAGGGCAGGAATTCAGTAATTTATGCAATGGTGCTTAAGTTATATGATATATAACAATATATGTGAGGTATAATGTTTGAAAACGTGAACTTGTTAATAAAGTTTGATTACTTTTATATAAATGTAAACTTGCCTATGTCACAAGTGATAATTTAATAAAGCCAAAACAAAAGCAAAAAGAACAAACTAAAAAAAAGTGCCACCAGCCGTAGAAATACTTCGTGGTAAATCCTTTATTTTGAAGCGCTTTTCATCCGGTAGTTTCACCGGACTTCATCAGACAATCCTCTATTGCACTCATCACAGTTTTAAATACACTCCCACTCAATCAGTTAATTAATTAACAGCACCCAATTCTAATTATGCACCTTATTAACTACTCCTACTGATTCCATTTTAAAAGACTATAACTTATGCTTTAAAATACTATATAAATACATTCAAACAATACTACCCTATAAAATTAAGTTATTTGCACTCAAACTTCACAACTCTTGTGACTTTATGCTGTCATGTGTAGCTGTATTATTTGACTTCTCCTGGGGCATAAACTTAAGTCCTTTGTAGTCAGAGTTGAATGAACGTGATAAGTAGTGAAAACTGCTTAACTAATTAGGTGAGTTTTACAGACCAGGAAAAATATGACACACCAATTGACACAAGAAAGGAAAGCAAGACCTGAAACTCATAAAATAACTGTCTTTTAAAGGCTACATTATCACAGATATTTCTTTGTTTAGTAAGAATCTTTCATGGATAGTGCAACACGTGAAGGAAAATGTGTGATTCACTGCAAAACAAGTAACTGGCATTTTGATGAGGATTCTCACACTTGGAACAACATTTCTCATTACATCATTTCTAAGTGAATAGAACTGTGATTTATTATGTATTAGAGTATTGTAACCTCAGCTATGTCCTCATAGTGTATTTTGGACAAGAAGTAGTTTTCCTTAATAACTAGATTATGTCAGCATGTCTGCCTTAGTGTGGACATTCATGGTCAGAAAAAGATAATAGAATGAGTTATTCCACTGATAGATTTTGGATTATTTAAGACTTCATGGCAAGATAAATATGTATATATTTACACTTATTTCTATTAGTAGTGATCCTTTCAGTATTTTTGCTAATAATTTTACTGAAGCTCTAGAAGAGTAGGTAGGTCCTTTCTTAGCTGACACAAAATTTTGCAACAGAGTACATAAATAAGGGTAACTTGTATGGAAAGATGCAAGATAAAATAATATGGAAAATTAATTTCTGAAAAATAAACGGAGATGTATAAGCAGATCAAAGTGTTAGTAATATTTAAAGAGAACATTTATTTTAGGTTTTGTTTATAATGTAAAAAGAAAGTTGCGAGATCCTCAAAAATGAACACAGATTAATTTCTAAAAGAAAAAAATGGCATGAAGCTTGCAAACCTTTAAATCAATATACATATGGATAGTAAACAGTTGAAATGCTAGTTAAGAGAACCAGAAGAAAGCTGAAATTGACAGGAGTCACCATTTTATACCACACCAGGACCTGCAAGATGGGAGTTTTTTTTTTTTTTTTTTTTTTTCAAACTGGACACTCCAGCTGGCATTGGAATTATGAAGTAAAGTACAATGTCCTTACTCCTTATTTTTCCATAATTGTATTTATTTATTTATTTTTATGACTCTGTCAAAAGGTATTTTGCGTGGTGCAAGGACATTATTTCACCATTCCAGGTCCTGCAAGATGAGTGTTTTGTAAGCTAGACACTATGATGTTCTTGACACTGGCACACTGCAGTAAGGTGTAATGAATTTACTGAATATTCTGAATTTTATAAATGATACAATTCCCACATATGCCTTATTAGTCTTTATACTTACTACTATTGAAGACAAACTGAAACAATGTTATAAACTTTTGATTAAAAGCAATCATGTCCTTTGGGAAAGGCATGGAGCAGAATTCAGTAAGTGTAATAAGACTTGGCTATATTAAAAAAAAATAAAATAGCAGTTTATTTAGTCAAACAAATATGGAATTTACCTGCACCTCAAATGTTCAACCAAGATTCTGACTAGTGATGTTAAAGCAAGTTGATTTTCGAATTGCAAAACCAAAGAAATTTTGGTTTACCTTGAAATCTTTAACTATAAGCTAGATATTCTGTAAGTCACTGACAAACCACCCTTTTCACTATTTAATTCAAGCCATACAAGACAACATATTGTCACCCAATCTATAATCTGTCTCCCCCACCCAGCATGAGTACATCTCCTATCCCTATTATGTTTTAAACAATGTTGGCAAAGGGACGAATTAGCATAATAATTAAGGACCCAAGGTTCAATCCTGACCTCTGGCCTTTATGGAGTTTGCATGCTCTCCCTGTGTATGTGTAGGGTTCCTTGCACCTCCTAAAAAAAAAGGTGCTGAGGGTTGCCACCTTAAACTAGGCCAACAATGGAGATGTGTTCAGCAGCAGCACAGACTCTAGATAGAGCCTATAGGGGGAGGAGTTGTATATTCCAGTGCTTTGGGCATCAACTGTGGTGCGGTGCATCCACGAGATAGGCTGCACAGTCTGTGATCCATATTCTATCTGGGCTAGCCACTCAGTGTAAAGTAATGCTCTAAGTGATTTGATTGTGGTGACTAATGTCACCAAAGGGGCATGGGTATTTGCCAGTAATATGCAGGTTGAGGACCTGGCCTACTTCGACTGTGCTAATGATGGGAGGGGTGTATGCACCCCTGTTGGCCAGTATGTGCCTACCATAAAGCCCAGTAGCCCTGAGTCAACAAGCTACTGGCCAGCTGAGGTCACCTGGGATAGCTCTGTTGAGCGAAAGCTGGAAATAAAACCAGTCAACCTGCCAAACATAAACTATGAATTGCTACATTAAATGTAAGTTCAGTGATGGGACACAGCTTGAAAGTGGATGACATGGTGGTGAGGAGGAGGCTGGACATGCTGTGTATCCAGGAGACAAGATATAAAAGCACTACAATATAGCCACTTGGATTGGGATTCTACTAAGGGCAAGGACTGACTAGAAATGGTGTGTGAATTGTGGTAAAGGAGAGGCTTCAAAAGAAGGTGAGGGATGTCATCAGAATTAGTGACAGACTCACGGCAGTCAGACTCCAGTGTAAGGATAGGACACTATTCATAATCTCAGTCTATGCCCCACAGCAGAATTGTGATAGTGAGGAAAAGCATGCATTCAGATGGCAGTTGGTGGACCTAACAGATAAAGTAGGATAACATGAACTGGTGTTGATAATGGGTGACTTGAATGTATATATCTGGACAGACAGAACAAAATATGCAGACTGCTTGAGTCCACATGGATGGGGTAACAGGAATAAAGAAGGAGAGGCCATTCTAGACTTCTGTCTAGCAATTAGCTTGATGGTGACCAACACACAATTCAGTAAGAGACACACTCACAAGATCACATACAAGAGTGGCCAAGATACAAATCCGGTAGACTTCCTCCTAGTAAGGAAAAAACAATGAGTTAGAATCAGATATTGCAAAGTCATGACCATTGAAACAGTTGGATCACATCATAAACCACTGGTTGCCACAGTCAGCAGCAATCAGTGGTCAGAGAAGGTTGAAGAGTTGGAATATGGCTGGAGAGAACACACAAAAATTCATGGAAATACTCAGGGCTCTAGACCTCAGATGAAATGGGTGGAGTTGAAAAAGAATGTCAGGGCCTCAAAACAGCATGTGTGAGGACTACAGAGCAGGTATGTGGATGAGTCGGGTATGGAAATTGGCTACATAGGGAAAGCTGGTGGTAGAATGAAGAAGTCTAGGAACTAGTCGAAAGAAAGGAGGAGTGGAAGAAGTGGGAGAGAAAAAAGACCAACCAGGCTAAGAAGGAATTCCGTGTGGCTAACAAAGAGGCTAAAAGAGGAGTTGCAATAATAAAAGACAAGGAATCAGAGGCACTCTACCAGCTTCTGGAATTTCTCTAGATGGTACAAATAAAGTCTATTAGGCTGCAAGGCAAAGACAGAAAGATAAAGATAATCAGACACCCTTCATAATGAATTCCAGCAACAATCTGCTCAGCAGTCTACAGGACATCAAAGGCAGATGGAAGGAGTAGTGCTAGCAACTTCTGAATGAAGAAAACCCATAGAAGCTGTACTGCCCCAGATACAGCCTATAATGAAAGAAGAGGAGGACCCCACCCTAGGAGAAGTAAGAACATCAGTAAGGAAAATTAAGTCGGGGAAACAGCAGACTCAGATGAGGACACAGTAGATACGATCAAGGTTGTGTGAGACGGGGCATTATGTAGAAAAAGGTGTATCCCGGATGACTGGACAATAAGCATACTTGTGCCGTTATACAAGAACAAGGGGGACATCCAAAACTGAGGGCAGTACAGAGGTATCAAACTCTTCCCGCATTGCACGAAAGTACTGAAGAGGGTGATTGATAAACAAATATTCAGAGCAGTAGAAAATACGGTTGATGAGCAATTTGGATTCAGATCAGGATGCAGCACAACTGATCCAATGTTTGCAGTGATTCAGATAGTTGAGAAGAAATTAAGAGATGAGAAGAGTCCAGATTGGGCATTCCTAGATATGGAGAAAGCATATGACATGGTCCCAAGGAAGCTGGTTTTGTCAGTCCTTCAGTGGTTCGAAGTCCCAAAAATATTGGTAGAATTGTGTGCTATGTACAAGGACTCAATGACTTGAGTAAGAACAGTTTTCGTACTCACAGAGGGGTTCCCAGTAGGAGTGGGCGTGCATCAGGGTTCAGCTCTGTGCCCATTGCTGTTCATACTGGTTGTTGTTGTCTTTCGGCTTTTCCCGGTTAGGGTTCGCCACAGCGTAACTCCGGTCCGCTAATGATTGGCAGTAGATTTTTATGAATGCCGAGGTGCCAGCTCAACGTTCAACCTTCCACAAAGGCACGCCCTTTTACGCATGTCTTTCGAACACCCACCCAACTGCAGGGAGGACATGCAGACTCCACACAGAAGGCACTCCCCACACTCCAGCCAAGAATCGAACGGGAGGAACCTCTTGCTGTGAGGCAACAACGCTACCACTGCACCACCGCGATTCTAGCAAACGGGTCAGAGGGGACAGATGAATAAAGTTGCTGTATGCAGACCACGTGGCATTAAAGGCAGACTCTGAACTAGAACTTCAGCAAAGGATAGGGGAATGGATTGCAAAACTGAAGGTGCATAGGATAAAACTAAGTACAGATAAGACATTGGTAATGACAGCAAATGGGGAAATCCATAAGAAGCTGACAAATGAGATAGAAGAGAAAATTGTGGAACAGGTTAAATGCGTCAAGTATCCGGGAGGAGTGGTTGAAGCGAAGGGAAGTCTGAATGATGATGACAAAGCTAGAATCAGAGGGGCTGCAACCCACTTGCACAGAGTGTCAGGGGTAGCATATGAGAGAAGAAGGTTAAAGAAGCTGAAAAGTAAGGTGTACAAAATGGTGGTACAACCAGTACTACTGTATGGTACAGAAATCTGGGCAGTAAATACAGAGCAGCTGAAGGAGCTAGAGGTGATGGAGAAGTGTCTGACTTGGGTTGTAGGACACACACTGTGGGACAGATGAAGAAATGAGGTCTGTGGTTGACCATGCACTTGTCATGCTATGAAGTGGCATCAGAGCTAAGAAAAAGCACAAATTTGTGCTGCATCATGCGAGCTGCTGTAGGGGAGGTGGGAAGAGCTAAATTGTTCCATGGCCAGGGACACTCCTTCAATTTCCATTCCTGCCCCAGATTTGAGGGTAAGCCAGACTACCTGGATATGAAATGTCCACTTCCCCCAAAGGCTTTAGACAGTAAACTTTAGCCTTGGAACAAGAGTTACATGCATTACATGCCATCCTTAGCAAAGCAAACTGCACTGTTGTGGATCTCAGCACATGCTGGATTCCCACAAGATGATATTGCGTATTTAACCAGTTATTGAAGCCGAGTATCTTTTCTTTATAGCTAGGTATCATTTGAAGTGAAGGATCAAGTCCTTTCAGGACTTGTGTTTTACCTACATTTGTAAGCTGCATGGAAAGTTCAAGTATCTCAGGATTTTACATTTCAAGTCATTCACACACGTATATCGCTACTATGTTATAGTCACATTTCTCAAGAGTTAAGGTCCTTATGGCCCTTGTTAATGTCAGAAATCCTGATGCCTGAAATACAAGGCCCTGTAACCAACTCCTTGTCCAGCTTTTTGAATAACAAGTCAGTATGCCTGACAATGGAGTCATGTATCTCTAAAACATTTCTATTGTTGCTGTGGTTCAAAGTGGTAGAGTTGGAGTGCTTTTGCTCAGAGTGAGTATTAAAGTAGTTACACATGAGGTGGATGAATGGCTTGATTTTTTTCTGAGACTTTATCTTATTTCTAGAAGACTTTATTTGCCCACTCTTCCTTGCAAAAGTACTCCAAATCTGTCAGATTGTGAGGGCATCTCTTGTGCACAGCCCTCTTCAGGTCACCCCACAGATTTTCTATTGTATTTAGGTCTGGGCTCTGGCTAGGTGTGGGATTTAAATAGATGTTCTCCATTTGATCACTGTTGTGTTAGTCGTTTTATATGAGACATATGCTGCCAGGGATACTGTATGTCCAGCAAGTCTGCAATCCTTCAGGCTCCTTCTCTGTGTGCTGTACATCCTTCCTTAGCACAACAGGACTTGCTGGTAGGACATATGGACATTCCACAACTCAAAAACCTTCCTGCTGTTATTGTGAATATGCAGAGTCTTGTCAACTTTATATCTGGTATAACTATAATAAGTACCCATTGGGGACCCTTCCTTTATCTTAAAATATATAGATTTTTAATCTTTGCTTATGTGTATTAAGTACACTTGCAGGTACCAAATACTATATAAAGGCTCCCATTTTAGTTGTGTATTCTATTTGGGGCTAACCATGATGTTAGGCAATGTTCCATTTATCAATATTTTCCATGAAGACTGTTGGGAGAAGACTCTACTCCCTCCATATTTTCTTGAGAACAGACGTTTAAAGGACTTGGCATGAGTGTCCATGCCATCATCTTCCCCTGCCTGGACTTCTCCCTTATGGAAGAAAAAAGAAAAAGTTAATGAGAAAGGCAGAATGAGTATAATCATATATCCACCTCTTGCATAGACTTTGGCTTATGACTCCACTGAGGCACATTTGCAACATCAGACCATCAGTATGCTTCTTGGGACCCTGTAGTGCTTCATCTTTGGAGGCCACTATGGCCCAGGAACCTTGCATAAACAAACAGACCATTCACTCGTTGAAGTCAGCTGGGAAGGCTGAAGGTGAGCGAGGTATCCATCAGGTTCTTGTGAGGGAAGATGTTGGGGGTTCACTCATGGTGGTCAAACATGTGGCTTCAATCCCCAAGACCAGATATCTGGACACTCCCCAAAAGCATACTCAAAAGACTAAACATTTATCCTCTCTTTCCACCTCATATTCTCAGAATGCGAGTAAGGATGATTCATATAATTCTGCTGAAGCACTATTAAAAAGCCATTCAGTCTTTTTAATCTTCCTTACCTGCTTCTTCCTCTTTGATACATATTAAGATGAAGAGAGTTTTTTCATGTTCCATAGAAGAGAATTTATCTGACTCGGATAATGAAGGACTAGATTATGCTTCTCAGATTTCTTTTCCTAAAAGTTGTGAATCTTTGGCTAATGAGGAAATGTCCTTCAGTGACTCAATAGTAAAAATATAAGATTTTGCCAAAAAGGTGGACAAATAAGTGTCTGACCTCCAGAAAATGTGTTATGAATTACTCAGTATGGACTACCCTAAGCCTGTGGCTATCCCTCCAGTTTTAGGAGCTTTGGAGGGTGCATTCTCAATGGTTTCAGTGCCATCAGCTGTGTCACCAGACTTCCATCCCCCAAAACATCTGACAGGTTTTATAGACTCCCAGATGCACACAAGTACCTTTACAAAATCTTCTCTGCTGAATCTGCCATTATTTATTTGGCTACAGAGAAAGGTGCTAGAATATTTTATTCATCTAATCTACTTCCCAATAGTAAGGAAAGCAGAGCATTGAACAGGTTTGGCAAAAAAAGTGTGTGTGTGTGTATATATGTATGTATATGTGTAATATATATATATATATATATATATATATATATATATATATATATATATATATATATATATATATTAGTGTATACATTTCTACCTTACCTTTCAGAGGCATAACTTCCAAACTTATATGTCTAAAAATCTCTTGTCTATTTTGTCTGACACAGTATTTTTTTAAACAAGAAACATCTTAATCACATATGACATAGGCAGTCGGTTGCAAACATTATACATCGCTTGTAATCTGTCCATTGTCAGTCAAACGTTATGTAGCTCATTCAAATCCTGCCTTCTTTTAAACCTCATTCTTCCTCTGCATGTATTGTTCCCCAATTCTCATTTTTGTAATTTGCTTCTACCCTTTCCTAAAGATCCTAATTCCAGTTGTTTTATCTTTATTACTATATTCACTACTTCTAGTAAAGTTGATTTAGACTTTGATTTACATTTTCTAGTAATTGCTTTTTTGGCAGCCACCATAATTAGACTCAGCAAGACCTTACTATGTCTAGGCAATTCCGATTCTGTATCATAGCTGAAAAAATAATTGCCTTAGTTAACCAATTTGCTCACCCATTATCTCTGACAGAGCAGTCTGCAGGGAATCTGTAAAGTCTGCTAACTCATTACACTCCCAGAAAATGTTCCCAGTTACCTCTTTCTTCCTCATCATACCTCCAACATTTGCTGCCTACCAGATCAAAATTTTTGGGAGTCTGCTAACTCATTACACTCCCAGAAAATGTTCCCAGTTACCTCTTTCTTCCCCATCATACCTCCAACATTTGCTGTCTACCAGAGGAAAATTTTTGGGAGTCTATTTGGGGTATAAAATACCTATGTAAACACTTCCAAGCAAAAATCCTAAATCTTCTAGACTGTGTTGCATATTTGGGATACATACATATACCCCCCCATTGTTTCTTTGTGAATTGTGTATCCAGTCTCTCTTCCCAATCCTTTCTAACCTCCTCTGATTTATGCTTATTAGTTATCATTCAGTATTTTATATGCACTACTAATTATACCTTGTTTAACAGCACCTTCTGTTCTAGGTTCAACTAAAAACTCTACCAGTGCTGCTCTTTCACGTAGGATCCCCCTTCTCTTTTTCTTTGCCTACACTCTGATATCAATCCTTGATAGGGAAGGTAATCTCTATCTTGCAGTCCAAATAAATTCTTGGCCTCTTCCAATTCTATTACCTTTCCATCTCTAATTATTTGCTCCCTATACCTTGGTTCTTTTACCAGTTTTCTCCAATAAATTCCAGCCTGCTTTGCCTATTGTCTGTATCCCTGATTGCATTTGTTCCTATTGGCAGAGTCTTCTTTCTTCATTCCTGTATTGGCTTAGTTATTAGACTACAATCTGCTACTTTATAAATACATCCTCCATGTTAATTGTTATTCTCATTAAGGATCTACATCCAAACTCCCAGTCTCTTCTTGTTTCTTGAGCCCCCCCCCCCTCCATTTCATCATCATCCCTTTCCACTTTGAATGATAGATTTCTGCTTGTGCTATGTATAGAAGTCTTAATTGTGTGTTTCTGAAGTACCCCATTCAAATCGGGTAATCCCAAACTGCCTTGTTCAGTTGGAAGAATCAGGTTTACCCCTTGATCTTGCCATCTTCCCCTCCCGGATAAAATCCTTCAGCTCTTTATTAATTGCTATCCATGACTTTTCCTCTGGTTGATAAAAGTATGCCTGACCTGTACATAATACTACAGGGACTAAAAAAACATGTTAACTGCTTGTAACTTGCTATCCATATCCATATAGCAAGGCTTCCAGTTTCTCAGTTTTTGTATTATCTTTTGTTTAGCCTCTTCCTACATATCCATAGCTGCCACACCAAAATCCGTTTTAATCCATACTCCTAAGTACTTAGGATCACAGGAGATTACTAGGCTATCGATCTGGAGGCCACTTCAATCCTAGCGGTTTCATCCCAATGTAACGCCATAGAAATGCTAGTTAATACCCAAGACTGCATTTAGTAATGACTGCCTATGTCCAGGAGGGTTGTGGGTGGGTACTATTCCCAGTAAGAATTGATGGTTTCCCATCCACTCATCCAGGTTCCTTTTGAACAGTGTCCTAGAAGTGCTCTGTTTCACATGAATAGGTAGCCTTTTCCAAAGACGCGGCAGTCGCTGGGAGATAAATCTGTTTTTACAGCATGTCCTATTTAACTCACAGGCCATACTTAGGTCCCTGGAACAGGTGGCCCTAGTCCCGTTTGATTTGTGGATATGCAGCAAGTTCATTAGGTTTGGATCTGAGATTGCTCTATAAGTCAGTAAGTCTCCCCTAAGAAGTCTATATGATACAGAGTAAAGTGACAGAAATTTTAGTTGGTCTATGTATAGCGCATGCTGGAGTCCCTTTATCTTCTTTGTTAGAAACCTCTGAGGTCCCTCCAATTGCTGCAGGTGCTTTGTACAGCACATGCCAAACGAGATATTATACTCCATTGTGGGCCGGAATAATGCCGAGTATAGAGGGGTTATAACCTCTTTAGCTCTCAAGGCAATGCCTTTACTAATCAAGTGTGCTGTGTAGAAAGCCTTCCTTACTACAGCAGACACATGGTGGTCGAAGTTAAGGTCACAGTCAACTTGTGAACCCAAGTCCCTTACCACTTTGTGGGTACTTAGGGTATTGTTGTTGATTTGATAGTGTGAAGGGACAGTGTTTGTGCCAAAGAGAAAGAGGATGCATTTGTTTGCATTCATTTTGAGACCGTGACTAAGACATCAGTCATTGGTTTGCATAAGTCCCTTCTGGAGTATACTGACATCATTTGGTGATTCAATAATTGCACCCAGTTTGCAGTTGTGTCCAAACTTGGTCAGCCACAACCACTTAGTTTTGATCTGAACTTCTGAGAAGTAATTAACAAACAGTAGGGGGCCCAGCACGGTCCCCTGTGGCATCCCGCTGGTAACAGTTCTGCTGGTTGATGTGGAGTTGCCTACTTTGATAGTGTGTTTCTGGTTTGTGAGCCATTGAGCAATCCATCATACAATGAAGGGGTTTACATTCAGTTTGCTAAATTTATCAGTAGTGCCTGAGTGTGGGATTGTGTCAAAAGCCTTTGCCAAGTTGAGGTATGCTGGGTACACAGATTTACCCTCATCAGTGGCCCTGGGTACATTTTCAAAAAAATATACAAGATTTAACGGGCAGGCTCTGCCCTTGAAGCTGAATTGGGTAGGATCTAGGGTTTGGAGGTTGCCTATGTCTTTATTTATGAGGTCCATAATGACATGTTCCATGGCCTTACAGATGAGGCTGGTCAGGCTTGTATGTCTGTAATTCCCTGGGTCTGTTGCTAGGCCAACTTTGTGGAGGGGAATAACTGTTGCTGTTCTCCATTCTGCAAGAATAAAGCCTGTGGTTAGACTATGATTGAAAAGGGTACTTAATGGTGATGCTAGTTCATGTTTTAGCCTGTTAAAAAGACAGCCTGGGATGCCATCTGGTCCCACAGAGGCTGTGTTTTTTTGGCTTGGACAAGGTTTTGATGACCTGTTCTTCAGCTATGTAGGGTTGGGGGGAGTTTGGGGCAAGGTTTGTGATAGATTTGGAGGGGATGGGGTGGTGAATTTTTCACAAAACCTATCAACTAGCAGGTTTACTATCTCTGTGGGGTTAGTGTATATAATACTGTTGGTCACTAGTTCTGCACATGCTTGGGTCCTACCTTTTAAGCTTTGTAAATAGCTGTAAAAGGCCTTATGGTTATCCTTGGCTGTGCTAGTTAAGGTTTTTTTCAAAGAGGACCTTAGAAGATTTGACAAGTTGTCTTACTTGCCTGTTGAGACTGATTAGGGTGCTTTTGCATTGTTAGGGTCTCGCCTTTGTTTTCATGGACAGCAAATTTTTGCATTTATTGTAAAGTTTGCTGATGCTGGATGTCCACCATGGTGGCTTGTTTTTACTTGGGGCTCTGGCTTTGATTCTTTTTGGTACAGCTGAGTCTATACACTTATGCAAGTGATTGTATAGGCTTCAGTGTAAGCTTTGATGTAGTTATCACTTACAGCTGGGGGTGGGGCTCAGAAATGCATGTATACCTTCATCTAGGAGAGTATAGTTTGCCTTTGTGAAGTTTTTTAGTCTGATTTCACCCTATGTGAGTTCTCGTGTTAGTGTCAGCTTGAAGGTAAATGATTTGTAGTCCTATTTAACTAATGAGGTTCTGACAGTTGCGGTAGTGCATCTGTTTGACATGTTAGTGAGAACCAGATCTAGTATGTTTGTTCCTCTTGTTGGAGTATGAATAATTTTTGCCAGGGCATTTGAGTTAACAAAGTCAAGGATTTTTTGAGCTAGCGGGTTCGGCCTAGAGTAGGTTTCCAGTTGACGATGAGATAATTGAAATCTCCATGGGTGATGACAGGGATCTATAACTAGCTATGACATGAATGGGGGTCTTGCCCACTGTAACCTGAACTTGGAGCAACTCCATGGAGTTGTCCATTCTAACTAGATGGGTGGTGAATTTATGCATAATATAGAGAGAAGTGTCACCACCTTTGGTTCTCACAGATTCATTTTGCGGTCTGAAGGTGTGTAAGGCATTGTGGCCTTGCAAGGCCAGGTTACTCTTTGAAGCCTTGAACCAGGTTTTTGTGATTACACAGACATCTACATCTTCCAATGATAGTGCTTCCAGTGTGTGCAGTTTTTAGTTTAAGCTCCCAGTGTTTAGCATCATAACCCTTATTTTGTTATGATTGCCAAATTTCATGTTGATAGGTTTATTGTCGAGACTTTGCCTAAAAAAGGTACTATGTGGAGGCAAGAGCCTTTGCCAACAGCCAAAAGCCTAGAGGTGCCAAGTGCAAACCATCTCTGGCAAAGCATCAAGGTTTGTTGACCACAGCTTTCCAGGCTGACAAGAACTGGATCCCCTTTGAATGGCACCAAAAACTAAGCCAGTTATTAAAATCAATCGCATCTTGTTAATAATGTGTCATCATTCTAGGTGAGGGTAGTATGTTGCTCAAGGCTAGGGACATACCTGCCTGGGACACATCCTCAGAGAGCTCAGTCATGTCGCTCTTCATATAGTCCAGTGAGGTATATCTCAGGTCATTCACTCCAACATGAACTATGACAGAGTCATAATGGTACTTGTTGCTGAGAGATCTGAGAAATCCTGGCACCGGACAGGCAGCTGACTGTGACTTTCTCCTTTTCCTACCTGATGAGTGGGACATGTGTGTCTCACTGTTGAGTCTCCAATGAGTGGAAAATTTGTTTTGAGTGTTATGTCTTACCGGCTTGGTAGGTGAGACACTGATGTTGCTATGTGTCATGGGTTGTAGCAATCGTATGTTTTGGAGGTCTCTGGTGTCTCGGTAGGTTTTTTAAGAGAATCTCAGCATATGTTGATTTTTGTGTTGGATGCATATTATGTGTATGAGTAGTGTACTATATGCATGTGTAGTGGTGAGTGGGTTGACAACCTCTTCCATGTTACTGTTTTGAGTGCAAGAGAGAACGGATTCAAGATTCTTTGTGTAGATACATTTCTGACACTGTACTACAGTGAGTTATTAGTAGAGGATTGTCTGTGTATATGAGGCAATTGCTACACTGCTTCAAGTGACCCAAGTCAACAAGGTTTGTAGGAGAAACAAGGGTGGTCCAACTGTCCATAATGCTAGGTTGACGATTGTTGTCACTAGGGGGTCTTTTCAGATCAAGGAGGAGCTCAGTAGATGGATATTTCTGACTTTTGTTTGGTAATTTAATAGGTTTCGGCTCACTAGCAGTATTTCTTTGACTGGGAAAGTACTAAGGATGAGGGCTACACTAATGTGCTACAGCTGTAACTAAGGGAAAAACTGTTGAATTAATCCATCTGGCTATGGTGCACAATTGTATGGCAGTGTCCAATGCTGTGTGGTGCACACACAAGCAGGAACCTGCTTAAATACCAGAAGCTAAAAACATGAAAAAAAATTAAAAGGGATCAAAAGGACCAATGAGGATGCTTATTCCAAGCCCTAGGCCAACCATGCTTCACCAGGCAGGTTCCAGTCAACACAATCATTTCACAAGAGTGCAGAAAGGCCCCCTCCAGTTCGAGATGGCCTGGAAAACGTGCTCAGAACAACTAACCATTCATTTCATCATGTCCCCTTAAATATCAATAATGCTGAACCAATGTGTGCGTAGGTACATTATTTACAGCTACGCCGTTTGTTTTAGCTTCATTAATTTTGTATCCCGAAAAGATTTCAAACTGCCCCAAAATGTTCCACAGCACCGAAATGTCTTTTCTTAGTTTTATCATCTCCCAACTTTTCTTGACTACCATACCAGTTATCCTTGAATTTCTAAGTGTCTTATTTTCTTTGCCAGTAGTGCAAATAACAAAGGGGAAAGAAGACAACCTTGCCTGGTTCCTCTGCTCAAACAGAAATCATCAGAGAGGAATCCACCCACTTTACTTTTTGCCTTTGGTCCCTCATATATCCTCAATCAACCTCATAATTTTATCAGGGAATGCAAATGCTTCCATTGCCCTGTTCATGAACTCCCAGCTTACTCTGTCAAATGCTTTCTGTGCGTCAAGACCCACCAACAATATTGGTACTTTCTTACATTCAGCTTCCCTCTGGATCTTCAATGTTCTTAATGTTGTCAGATGTTTGTCTCCCTTCCACAAAACCACATGGATCCATGTCTAGCATTATATTTGCCATTCTTTTAGCCATTATAGACATAAACACTTTATAATCATGGTTTAGTATTGAAATGGGACTGTATGCAGCTAGATCTGATGGGTCTTTACCCTCTTTAGGTATTACAGCCACCACTACTTTATTCCACCACTACTTTATTCCAGGAAGTTGGTGCTTTTCCTCCTCCTTAAAATACTGTTGCATAAAACCTTCCAGATCTTTATCCGTGTTTCCCTGCTAGCTTCCAAAGGAATACCATCTATTTTTAGGGACTTTACTACTGATTGGTCATACCTCAACATTTTATCTCATCTCCTCCTATCCTATTAGCAATTGAGCCTCATCAACCTTTAACCTTGGCATATTTAATTCTTCCATAAACATTTCCATTTGTACATTTTCTTGACCTCCATATTCCTCTGCTTTATACAGACTTTAATAAAATTTTGTATACAGGATCTCTTGTCATCTTCCTTGTTATAGGCTCCCTAAGCTTGGCAACAACCCTTTCTATTTTCCGTTGCCTGAGTCGTTGCATGTAAAGTTTTTGTGCTCTGGCATTATCATCAAAAACAGTTGCTTAACAAAAATCTTTCTAAACTCGTGTATTATTGAGGTAAACATTTATTTTCTGCTTAGCAGTCTGCAATTGTTCCTGTTCCTGTTCTGCAAGAATCCCCCTATTTTGCAATACTTTAACATTTGTCAGTCTCTCAAATAATTCTTGCTGCTTCGTAACCATATCTCTCTCTTTCTTTTATTTCCATTCTGTTTTAAACTCCATCTTCATTTTATCCCACTCCCTAGTTATATTTTCAGAAGATATTTCTGTCTTCTCTAATAACTCCTGAATAAGTTCTACTACCCATTGATTAAATTTCTCTCCTTTCAGCAGATAGGTGGGAAAGCACCAGTGTCTCATTTTTATTTCATTACCTTGTGCTTTTATTTTTGTTATTATTGGCGCATGACCTGAAATAATTATTGGATGCATATCAATACTTTCAATTAAATGCACATGTTCCTGTGAAATGACGTTCTCTCACGCCTGGCCCAGTTTTTGTATCTTGGAGAATAATATGTAAATTCACTCTGAACTCCTATTTTCATAAATTTCTTCAAAAATCTACCCTCCTTTGCTATATTTTCTCTTCTGGGCCCCCAGATACATCTTCCCTGCTGCAAATCAAAATTCTAGTCCCCATCTATAAGTAATATTCCCTGCTGAAAACAGATAATTTCTCCCAGGATTTTCTTAAGCTCCATTATAGCAATTTTAGCTGGAATATAAATACATGCCAGTGTAATCCTCCTCCCTTGGCAGAAGCCCCTTAATACTACATATCTACCATTATTATCTTTTTGTCCACTTCTGTCACTGTTGGAGCTCCTTTTGCAATTAATATAGGTATTCCTCTTTTCCTTTCTCATAGGTTGGTACTAGGCTATCTGCCCGAAGGCATTTATAAGCTTAGCCAGAATGTGTTGGCTTTCGCCGCCCCCTTAGATTAGTTCCCTGTGCCTCTGTCCAGCAGAGCCACTGAAGTGATCCCCGAGGTAAACTTTCTGTATCTCATCAACTCGTCAAGGTCTCTTTTGAAGAGTGTTAGCGAGGAGCTCTGCCTAATGTAGATTGGGATCTTGATGTTCTTCGTGTGTCACTGTTACAGTCATTACATTTGGGTTATCTTGCTGGCAGGTTGACCTCAGTCAGCCTGAATTCCAAAGTCTTGGTCTTGCGTCGGTTGCTGTCGCCTCTTCCCTGATGTCAGGTCATCAGGGGTATAAAAGATGCAGCCAACTCCATTTTTTTTAGTCTTTCTTGCCGCACGATGCTCGAAGCAGAAGCAGTTCGCAAGTGCCAGTCGGCCGACTCCTGAGATTTTCGTATTTAAGTTTCAGATCCGAAGTCTTCATTAAAAGCTAAGCATCCCGTTGGGGAAACATTTTTCTTGCTCCAGACCGATGTCAGAAAAAGTTAATAATTGCATTTCTTGTGGGAAGCAAATACCTCATAAGGGTTTCACTCTTACTGTATTCCTTGCCTAGGCCCTGACCATGACATTTCTAGTTGTCGGTTTTGTGCTAGATATAACCAAAGCACTATTGAGCGTCGGTACGATTTTGCATTAAGTTATTTTGGGCGAAGATTTAATTAAACAATGTCGTCGGATAGCCATCCAACTACCGGAGTTAACAAAAAACGCAAAGAAAAAGAAAAGGACAGGCAACCGAGGTCCAAAGCTAATGACGAAGCTTCTCCTAAGCCAGTCGACGGTTCTCAGTGAGGTGCTTTCATAGCCCCTGACGCCAGCTACTTTAGAGTCGCAGGCCGCTACCGACTCCCACGTGGAGTCGGCCAGGCCGCTGGAAACTCAAGGTATTGGAGCCTCGGAGACTATTCCCTCAGATGGGTCCGGAGCTGCTGAGCAAGCATCGGCTTCTGAGGGTGTTTTCAGACCTAAACAATTGTATATTAAACCGACGACAGCTTCAAAAGGCAAACACTAAAGCACCTTTAAAGACAAAGAAACAAGTTCACCAGCCTCAATGCCCAGAAAACAGATGCTCAAAATGGCTGAAGACTTAATTACTTTGATCAGGGGTTCCATCCCCCTCCAGATAAGAAGCCTAGGCAAGAGACAGACTATGAATCTTCAGATCAGGTTTCCATTTCATCTGATTCCTCTTTGATCAGGAATAGTCCCCCCCCCCCCCCCATGAGGATTCTGATGCTGAAGAATCAATTCCTTCAGCTTCTCCTCCTAAGGACTACTCTTTTGGGGAAACCTTGAATACCATGAGGGAGCACTTCCACTGGGAGAGCCAAGACTTCTCAGAATCTAAAAAGAGGCTCAGAGACTTTCTTTTACTACCTCAACACAGGCCTCTAGCTATCCCACCAGTATTAGACATTGTAGATGATGTGTTCTCAGAGTCTAGTCTGACCCCTGATTCCTTACCTCCAGCTCCTGTTAAGCTGGACAGATACTACAGGATTCCCGACTCTCATAAATTCCTTTTCCAAAACCCTACTGCAGACCCAGAAACTATTTCTCTGGGTCCCAAAGGAGTCAAGGCTTCCACTGCAAAAAACCCTACCCCCTCTAACAGGGATTCTAGGGCACTGGATAGATGGGGAAAAAAGATTTACACATCGGCTACCTTGGCTATAAGGGCCTTAAATTGCCATTTTCATATGCTCAAATATCAGCAATATGTCATGACACTGCTTAAACAGAAAATGATGGTAAATTCTGAATGTGCAGAAAACAAAGAAATGCAGGATTTATTGCATGCAGCTGAACAAGTTGGAAAGCATACTTTGCAATGTGGTTTTGATTCTCTGGAAGCCTCCTGCAGGGCTGCAGTTATGGGTCCTGTCATTAGGAGTCATGCTTGGTTAAAGGAACAAAATCTGCCTGATCATATCAAAGCAAAATTATTAGATGCTGTATTACAGCATGATACCTTGTTTGGTGTTAAGGCAGTAGAGGTGTTAAAGAAAATGGAGGACAAAGCCAAATATATGCAAACGGTGAAGGATTTCTTACAGGTGCAACCACCTAGGTTTAGCAGACACTGGCCTAGATCCAGATGCCCTAGAGGCAGATCCCAGCCCCAAGGTTCGTACAGGCCTAAGCATTGGAGTGCTTCTACCTCCAAAAGTGGAGAAGACAAATCACAACCATACAAGAAACAGTGCCAATGACTTCCCCCTGCCTGCACCAAGCACTTATTTTCTGGCAGCACCCTTAGGGGGGAAACTAGCACTTTTTTTCTCAAAATTGGCACATTATAACCTAGGACAAATGGGTTCTAGACATAGTGTCTCAAGGTTACAAGTTTCACTTCCATACCCTGCCAAGGGCAAACAGTTGGCCAGACCTGCTAAAAAATCAATGGGCAGAGGCTCAAAAACAGATTGCAGCCCTCATGGACATGGAGGCTATTCAACAAGTGCCTCAGCAAGAGCAGGGG